>NW_025999900.1:25944452-25997810 GCF_001458135.2 Marmota marmota marmota | reverse complement strand
GGGGATAGGGAAAAGATATAGTTCTGAGGGAATGCTCCAAGAATCTAGTTCCTTCAGTCCACCTCCCGTAGTTCCTAATATGCCTCCAAATTATTAATCCACAGTTGAGGTAAAAAAAAAAAAATTCATGATCGAGTCACTTACCAAAAAGCCCCACTCCTGCACATTGCTGCATTGGGGACAGTTACGGTTTGGATATGAGGTGTCCCCCAAAAGCTCATGTGTAAGACAATGCAAGAAGGTTTAGAGGAGAAATGATTGTGATTATGAGAGTCATAACCCAATCAGTGAAATAATCCTGATGGTATTAACTGAGTGGTTACTGAAGGCAGGTAGAATGTGGTAGAGTGTGGCTGGAGGAGGTGGCTCATTGAAGGCATGCCTTTTGGGTATATATTTTGTATCTGGCCAATGGAGTCTCTCTGCTTTCTGATCATCATGTAAGCTGCTTCCTTCCACTCCATTCCTCCACTATGATGTTCTGCCTTACCATGAGTCCCAAGGAATGGAGCCAGCTGTCTATGAACTGAGAACTCTAAAACCTTGAGCCCCCAAATAAACTTTTCCTCCTCTAAACTTGTTCTTGTTGGGTCTTTTAGTCATAGAATCCAAGAAGTGACTAAAACAAGGACCAAACCTTCAATACATGAGTCTTTGTGGGGTACTTCATATTCAAACCACAACAGAGAGTCTTCCTCTTATGTTAGTTTGTAGCAGTTTATTTGTCTTGGAGCAGCATGTTTCCTGTTTGTGGGGAGTTGTTCAGAATCATAGTTTTGTTGGGGGAGTGGGACTTAGTCTGGTATCACTACAGCTCCTCTACTTGGAATTAGGGCTTGTGCCCTCTCTTCCGGCCTGAGTTTTCATCTGTGCACTTTCCAGGCAGATGGTGTTTTCTTACTCTGCTGATTGCTTGTTAGCATATCCAATCAAAAGTAGCCCTGAAACTGCAGAAACCCAAATTAATGAAAATACTGGTGGGAGAATTTTGTTGAGGAAGGAAGTCAGAAGCATATTTTTAGTAAAATGAAATTTGGAGATTATTTATGACTTTTGTTTATTTACGCTATGTCTGTAGTATTAGCCAGATGAATTCTTTGCACTTTAATATGTTGGTAAAGATTTTATAGTTAAAAATATAACTATAACTTCAATGTACTTCTCAGACTGTTTATATTGTTCAAAAAACTATTTTATCCAGGTGTGGAAATAGAAGGATAGCACCTTGATTTCATACTGGGCTATAAAGAAAACAGTTATTATCCAATATTTTTCATGGTACAATTATTTTAATCATTTAAGTGGAATACAGTTGTCCCTCCATATCCTTACATTCTGCATCCAGGGATTCAACCAACCATGAATCAAAAATAGCTTTAAAACATTTGCATCTGTTCTGAGTATACACACTTTTTTCCTTGTTATTTTCCCCCAAAACAGTAAAGGACAACCACTATTTACATAGCATTTTGTTACTTATTATGTAAACTAGAGATGATTGTGAGTATATGGGAGGATATACATGGGTTATATGTAATTACTGTGCATTTGATATAAGGGATTGAGCATCCTTGGATTTTGTTATCCCAGGGGATTCCTGGAACCAATCCCCTATGGATATTGAGTCTGACTGTTACGTATATGTAATCATCCTTCCAGACCTGGTTGACTGCATATTGTCTTTAACAAATTAACTAACTGATTGGCAAATCCTCTAACAACCATGATTGTATCAACCAGTGAGGCTTGTGCTTATTTCTGGATGTCTCTCATATTCAAATTCTAAGTGGTGATTTTTCTTCATTAAGGAGATTTGCAAACATCATTATAATTATTTTTTGCCCATCAACTAACTTATTTGTTTGGGGGTTTGTTTGAAAACTATTCTGATTGAATACTTCTTTCCTTTTTCTGTCATTTGACAGTCAACTTTGTTAGTTACGAAACCAAATCATCTTGTGCATTATGAGTCACTTGCTATTAGATTCATTTTTGGTGGAATTGAATTTGTCCTTTTTTCTCACTGATGGGAATATGAGCTTACTGTGTTGGACTCCTGCTCAAAGGGTGTGGGGATGCTTGTGGCATAACTGGAGGGAATAACTTTATGTCTTTTTGTACAGTCTCTGGGTGGTATCGTTGAAGGACAGGAGATTTTTCTCCAGCAGGAGAGAGGCGTTTCCACCTTTGGTACAGAAATCTCACACCCCAGGTCCTTTGACACATCACTGACTGTTGGAGAGCATGAAGCCAGTGTTTACTGCTGGTTCTTGGGTGTTAAACAGCCCTCCATTGCTTTTATTGTACCATTAATTGCACTTAATACAGCTGCATTTCTCATACGCTTGGCTAGACTCTGAAAATTAAGTAGAGGGTACTTTGTTATAAAATTCACTGTAATGAGCTCTGGTGGGACAGGGTCTGTTAAGTTTGAAATTACCTCAGGCCATTTCTAAAGGACTTCTTAAAATATTTCACATCTATAAAAGTTTGTTACTAGATAAATAGCCATGGAGGGTGTTAGACCAGGCAGAGGGAAAGCCACATTTCGCCTCTTTGAATACAGTATGGATGTTTTGAATATTTGAAAGCAGTGTTTGTTTTCTACATTCTCTCCTTCCTCCAGTATTTGCTAAATTCTAACTTTAAGACTATGGGTACATGAGCTCTGGCTTAGCTCTGTCACACCGTGGTTTATATATACAGACTTCCTACCGTACTCCCCACTTTTTGTCTTTTTTGAATCCCAATCATACTTGGAACTAGAATAAATATAGGACCCCCCTCTGAGTGTACATAAATTGGTTCAAGACGGGGTCACACCTCTAAGAACAAAAACATTGAAGAGACAGCTGTAACTATTAGCCAATTAGTTTAATGTTACAACCACCAGCTAGGGCCTGAAACAGATTCCTGATACCTGACTAATAGATGCTTAAAACGATTTTAATTCCCCCAGTATTTTTGGCCTATATGACTGACTCCTATAATGCTTTGTGGCTAATAAAATTTCAGATGGACTAATTTACTGGGTAGCTTTACCAAAACATCCAAGTAATCCGTACATACTCATTAGAGACAGGTCCAGAACATCGTCTCTTAGGACTGATTTGAAAAACCTCACTGGGATCAGCCTCACTGAGCTTTAGAGGCACTGGCAGAAATCAGGTGGAGGATCCTCTATGGTTTTAGTGCAGCAATTTATCTGAGTTTTGTAGTTAAAGTTTGAGCATGAGGTAATTAGAGCCCTCCAAGCTTGAAATTCATGAACCTTATTCCCCCTTTAATAGACTCCACACAAGCCTGCCAAGCTCTCTGTTTGACTGATATATATGGAGGCTTTGTTAAAAGCCTCGGGTCAAAATGTAGTTTTAAAAAATTCAAAATCGGTTTTCTTTTATTTTTAGCTCTTACATGTGTAAACAGAGAAGATTGCTGCATGTGATTACCCAGGGCCAGTCAGCAGTCAGTTTTGCCCTTTGGAAATATTCACTAGTCAATAATCAAATACCTGCAATCACACAGCACCATACCTGCTGTCCAGATGGATATGACCGTAACCTAGAGATGACCAGTCTGGACTGAAATACAGAGGGACAGGATGCTGTGGGTCTCTCAGGTTTATTTTCCTGTGTATCCTCATTGGCAAAAAAAATATAAAAAAATAAAAATAAAAATAAAAAATTGGAAGATAACCTTGATGGCACTAGCATTTTTGTAGGAGAGCTTGAGCATACGTGTCTCTGCATTAGGTGGTTGTAATTTAATCAAGCTTCCCAGCACCTACCATCTATTTTTTAGAAGTTGAGTTTATAAATGCAAATTCTTAATTATGTGTGCAGACACATACATGCATGCATACACATGTAAGCACACACACAAGGATGTATATACCCAAAGCAACCACAGAATACCACTTTTCCTTTATTCTCCAGAGAGATTAGTATGCTTCAACATTCATAATGTAGAACCAAAATTCAGCTACACTTAAGGATTTTAATATATGCCAAGATTTTCTATCTCTAATAGCCATCTTCATTTGTAAGTGGGGGCATGACATGTGATTTCCTCTGTGAAATCTGCAGGCTTTTCTTTTTTAATTTACCAGTATTCCTAGAATGTACATCTTTGAAGAAAGGGAAAGACACATTTAGTAAACACCTCTTCCATGTTGGACAGTGTACTTAGCACCTCACGTATATTATCTCATTTAATCCTTCAACAACATGCTGAGGTGGAAGGTAATATATTTATCTTTGTGGTGACCATGTGTGAGATTTTCCTGACTCATTCAGTGTCACACACAATCTTTGTTTGTATGTGGTGTTGAGGATCGAACCCGGGCCGCACGCATGCCAGGCGAGCGCGCTACCGCTTGAGCCACATCCTCAGCTTTTTTTTTTTTTTTAAGCAGCAAAGAGGTGTTTATTGCGAGCTAGCTCAGCCCTCCCAGTGTCACACACAATCTAGGAAGTGGCAAAGTCCTATTTATGCAACACTATCCTGGTGATTTTCATTAATCCTCATTGAAAGCATTTATCAGCACATATTTTTATTTCTTAAAATCCAAATTGAATTACAATTTACTTACATTTTGTTAGATATGTGCTAGAAAATTGTCACAAACATTGGCATTTAACCTTGCCTTGACACTTTGGACATGGTATCACTGTCTTACCACACAAAGTGGGGAAACTAAGACCCTGATGTCAGATGTGTTGCTTATCTGGGTTCTCCAACTAGTATATGACAGTATGACAGTGCTGATATTAGAAATAAAGGTTTCCAATTCTAAGAACTGTGTTTTTCATAGTTAATTACAGTTGCTTCCCTATTTTCTGAGTACTCCTAACTACTTGTAGTCAATGATGAATAAAATTTTCAAGATTCTTTGAAGGATATTGCCGAGAATACAGCTAGATCTAGGTTGATGCTAAGAAGTTCTTTCTAGAACAGTGAAAGTAGTACCTGAGGTGAATAAACTTAAGAACATATATAGATCTTACTTCATTTCAGTATGGGTAGCAGTCTGGAGAAACAAATGAGGTAGTAGCAGTGCTGCAAATGGACAAAAGTGAAATTAGTCCAAGAAAATGAAAGTGACTTTGTAGTCCTCAATGGATTCTGAAAAGCCAAAGTGAACTGTCTTGGAGAGAAACAGAAGAGAGGCTGATTCATAGTGGGGTAGGGAGGGGGAGCAAGGGAAGAATAAAAAACTCTAGATAGGGCAGAAGGGTGGGAGGGAAAGGGAGGGGGCACGAGGTTAGAAATGATGGTGGAATGAGATGGACATCATTATCCCAAATACATGTATGAAGACACGAATGGCGTACATTATTTTGTATACAACTAGAGATATGAAAAAAAAAGAGTTTTGGCATGGCAAGAGATACAAAGAGAGACATGGGGCCAAATAATCAGGGGGGAGCATTCTTGTTGTTGAGAGAGGTGATGGACCATATTGGTAGCATAATGAAAGGGAAAGAGTCAGCACATCAGCCCAAAGTGGAGTCTTTGACTTTTTATTTTTTTATAGCATTTTAACATCCTTGTGAACCCATATATATGGAGTTTCATGTCTTTGTGAAAACTGGCAGGAAAATCACCAGCAGTGGAAGCCATGGTCTTTGGAAAAACTGCATGGTTACCTATTTATACAATAGAAAAAAACAAAAGAGTGAGGCAGCTCTGAAATTGTGAGCTTGCTTGCGGGAACCCATGGAATAGACTCATTAACACAGGGTGAGCTGTGGACAGACCAGAAGTTTCAGGGGAGCATTAATGGCTTGAGTTTAGATAGGTCGGGTGGCTTTCCCCATGAAAGCATTCTTAGGCACATGGATTGCAGATTGTTATGTTGTTTAATCACTAAAAGGAGAACTTGTTCTGAAGCTAAGAGCCCTGCTGGGTTGGCCAAACCACCACGCATTATTTTTGTAGATTCTGGTTATAGTGAAATATTGAAATTTAAAGGAAGAACATAATGCTTACGTCTCAGCTTTACCTAAACTCCAGGTAAGTTTATAGTTTCTTTTGAAAGTTTTGCATCTCTCCTCATCTCATGACTTTTTGCTGTTTCTTCTGAAAGTACAAGCATCCCCAAGTGACTTAAGAACACAATCAAAACCAAAAAAATCTCTTCATCCTCGTTATTTTTCTACTACTGTCCTTGCCCAGCTTTCATCCCATATTTTCCTCTTTTGTTTTTAACTTCCAATTTCTATGAAGGGAATTTAAAATTTGTTATTCATGTTTTCACCTCTCATTCACTCCTCAACTGATGGCAGCACCCCCACCTAAGGCTTCAGTGCCCTCCCATGATGTTTGATAGAGTTGATGGTTCTCTTCTATGATGCTTGATTTTTCCATCTTCTAGAACACTCTGCCTCTTTGTCTACCTTCTTTCTTTCTGGCAGTTTCATTCTCAAGCTCTTTGGTGCCTTTCCTTGTTCTGCCTTCCAGTAGGTTCACGTGTTCCTTAGACTGGACCCCCATCCCTCATCCCATTTCATTCGGCCTTCTCATGACTTCTACTTCCATTTGTATGCTAATAACCTGCAGCTAAATCCCTATCTCAACCAAGAACTCAATCTTGAACCTCAAGCCCACTAGACACCTCAATGGGCCTGTCATGACACCCCTGCTCAACATCCCAATCTTCTCCTTAACACCTTCTTCCCTCTTGATGTCGTATCATGGAGAACAGTGGAACCATCCATAGTGCTTGCTGACCTAGATGCTTGGAATTTGTACTTGACTCTCTTTTTTCCTTTGTTTTTCAATCAAACAAAGGAAAAAGCTCTCTCAGTTGTACCTGCTAAATGCCTACAGAATTCAACTGTTCTCCAGGATTAACTCATTTACCAGAGTCAATTTCTTGTCTAGACTATGCCCTTACCATGTTTTCAGCTGTCCTCCAAACACATTTCCTCCCTCTGCACCACTACCATGGTATAATATACATGAGATTTCACTTCTCCCTGCTCAAAGTTTTCAAGAGGATCCCCATTTACTGTGTGTAGACCTATAAACTCCTTGGCAGTGTTTGTATAGCCATCTGCAACTGGGCCTACAGATACCTTCTGCTATCTTCCAATACTCGTGAATCTCCCATATCATGCTCACTTGAGTCATCACATATCATCTTCTTTCTATCTCAGCTCCCTCACCGCCTCCCCCACCCCATCCCATGGCTTATTTGCCTGGAAATTTATACTTATTTCTAGCCCATGTATTATCTCCTCTTACATTTTTAAATTTCATTAGAGTCTAATGCTCCTTTCCTGGGATACCCCAAGTCAACTATTACTTTATTACTGCTTTTATTTCTTTCTCCAGAGTCTCTAAGTTTCTCAATGGTTGTTGATTCCTTATCAGTATTTGAACCTGATAAACATTTTCCCTCTTGCTCTTCTTCTCACCAGGACATCACATTCCACTTTCACTTTAATTCATGTCTCTAATGTTATGTCCTCTGAGAGGCCTTCCTGATCTTCCCATCCTATACAGAAATCGCTGCCCCTTATTTCCCTTTGCCCCTTTATTTGTCTTTGCTTCTTATATAGAGAAACTTCATGTACTGTGAGTATAGTCAGTGTCTGACTCCCCCACTAGAATGTCAGCTCTATGCAGGGTTGTGCATACTCTGTGATGGCCTATTCCCTGGCACTTAGTAGGCCCTCAATGAATATTCTAGGGAATGATTGAATTATATCCTTTCCAACTAACATAGTACCTGGCACAGAGTAAACAGTAAAGGCTTATTGAAAGAATAAATGGGGTGGATGTCTTTGACCATTGTTAAAGAAATTCCCATGCTTGAACCCACCACACTGAGGAGACCCATGGCTTTTTTGCAAAAGAGAAGCAAGACAGCTGGAAGATGAATAAAAATGACTGGCTAGTGGCAAAGTCCGTTCTCATCAGAATTCTAGTTCAGTTATTCAGTTCAGATTTTTGGCAAGTGATGCAGATTCTTTTTCAGAAAATGTTGATTGATTGCACAGTTGTACCCACTTCATTTGCAAACCTTCATTATCTCTTTTTCCTTTCCTCCCTCCGTCTGCATTTAGAAGGGGAGGAGCAGTGTATAATTCCACAAGGCAATTTTGTGAATAAACCCACTAACTGGCTGCTTCTTTCAGTCTCACAGTCTCCACACAGAATACAAGTGTCTGCTTGAGCTGTGCATTCTCTCTTGACTGAATCTCCTTGCATTCATTCATTTGAGCATTCATTTGATTACTTACTCATTCATTCAGTGAATCAGTTGTTCAGTCCCACTGATGGTACAGGGTTTATGTGGATGTTTGGTTCTTATCTGAAACAAGAGTTCTTGACCTGGGGTCTGTGGGTGGATTTCTCTGGAATTTTCTGTAATTGTATATGCAGTGTTTTGTGTTTGAATGTTGTCTTAGGAAAAGAGTTTGCTTAAACAGCTCTATTATCCAAAGAAAGAAACATGTTAAAAAGCACTGATAGCAAAGGGCTCAAGCTCAGCCTTGTATCTAAATTGCAGGTCCTTAAGTTTTCTTTCCTAAATATGCTTCATGTTCATGATGAGGGCACAAGTATATGATGTGTCTTGTCTGGACTCCAAGTCTGACAGTTTCATAAGCCTGTTGACTAATCCGTGTACTCCAAATACTGCTCATCATTCTTATTTATTTCCTGACTTGGCCTAAATAATACTCTCTCTTAGTCCCCAAGGGGCAGACAGCACTGATGACACAGACTTTGTTTGGCTAACACAAGCAAGACCTAGCTCTCCCTCAGTTACCATTGATAATCATGCAGGCTTTGTTTATATGAAATCAGAGAGAAGATGGTAGGGTTTTAAGAGCTGATTTTGGTTTCCAGTGGTGGTGACTGTGTACGTTTACCTAATCAAGTTATGTCTGAGGCATTCAGCATCTTAAAATGAATGCCAATTACTGCTGGAATAGGGCATGAGTGAATCCTTCAAAAGGAAATTCAGTGGACAGTTGCTGACACTCAATGAATTGCTGGCTCTTTGCCCAAGTGTGTGTGAAATATTTGCACTGGTTGGAGACCCTGATTGCAGTTGGCTCTCAGGGTTTGTGGTGTCAGTATAGATTTGATCTCCTGCCCTAGAAAAGGCTCAAGCTGGTGACAACATGCAGGGAAAAAGGTTCCAAGATTCCTGTTAAAATTGAGATCAAGATAGTTATTGAGAAGTCATCTTCAGCTCAGGCTCTGCTTTTCATGACAAAATGGAGAGAGTTGGTGTGCTGAGCACCTCTGGTGAGCTAGGCGCCAGGCACTGCAGTGTTCATTTGCCTTCTGTGTTCTGGGCCCTGTTATAACTGCTAAGATTTCAGAAATGCACAGAACAACTCCTCTGGCTTGTGAAGGTGATAGCTAGAAGGATTGACACTATGCAAGTGAAATTCCAAGAGGAAAATTAAAAGTGGGTCCAGGCACATCATGAATCCTCGGACCTACTCTAAGAAGCATTGAAGCATTCTTTTGACAAAATGAGAAGTTGAGGCTCATGGAGCCTAATTTTTTTCAACACCATCCAGCCAATTAGGGATAAACAGAGGATTTAAACTGAAGTCTTCCTGGCTCCAAAACACAAATCCTTTACTCTCTGCAAACTACCTCCTGATAATAGAAGCTTCCCCACTGAGCTCCCATTCTAAGCAGAGAGGACAAGCAGCATCTTGGAAATGAATCAGATATCCTACAATAAAGACCTGAATCATTATAGTCCCACTCAGAGCTCCTAAGTGATATAACAATCTGGTTGGTGACTCAGTTGCCTCACATAGACCCAAGTTGGATGCTGTGATGTGAGTGTGTTCTTAGGAGCTTTGATGTAAGCAGTGGTGTTTAAGTAGAGAGAGAGGTAGACTTGTAAAGTTAGGGTTTTCAAATAGCAACAAGTGGGCATTGGGTATAGTGATGTGACTATTTGGCTGCATAGCTGAGCTCTAAGAAGGTGAGTGTAATGGGGGTCCCAGCCCTACAGTGTCTGGTGGTGTGATCATCCATTCATGTTGCAGCCTAAGAAAAGTAAGTTGGAATGGACAAGATGACGAGTCTGGAACCTTGCATACACAGCGTTGTTGAATGTACCCTTGTCCTTGCCTTTGTATCTGACCAGTGGTTCTCAGAGTCCTGACCATCATAGTTGATTGAGCCTGTGACCTCATTCTCCATACCCTACTTCCAGCAGTATTCTATTCTGGGGCCTTTCCTGACTCTACTGCTCCTTGCCCCTACCCTGAGATGAGAAGCCCATTTTGTGCATTTGATTTGTTTGTTGATGTGTCAGTCTCCCCGCTAGATTTTGATCATCTGGAGGGTCAGGGTAGTGCCTTCTCCTTTTATAGCCTCTGACATAGTGCCTGGCATAGACTAGAGGCTCAACAAATATTTTTACATGAATACTTATAGTTTTCTTCTGCCAATATATTTTAGAAATGGAAATAGGAGCCTGGCTTACAATTCTAGCACCTTAGTGGGGTTAATATCTTTCATATTATAAGCCTTCACTAAATTCTGGATGAATACATGTAATACCACAACCCAAGATAGCTGAGCTTTGGAAATGGATCAGAGTGACTTCTATAGTAGGTGCTGCCATAAACACAGTCTTGTGTCCTTTGAGCTACCCCCTCCTACTGCTTCACGAACTATTTATGTTAACTGTTCCTTTGGCAGAAAGTTACCAAGCATGCTGCCAAGCATTGATGTGGCCCAAAAGCTAGAAAGAAAAGGCAGGGTGGGGGTGGGGGTGGGGAGGATGACTGAACGTATGAATGATGAGCAGGAGGGAGAAGAGGACAAGAAACATTGCCTTCTTTCTCCCACAGAAACACAAGCTGCTTTCTGCAGATCCAGTGTTTCTTAGTTCCCTGTCGTATCAGTGGCCTAGGAAAGCCCAGCGGATGGATGGAGCATTAGGCTGGAAGTAATAAGGTTGTGCCTGACTTCCCTCAGTATTTGTAGCAGATGGTGTAAATGTCATAACAAGAAGCTTTGGGAATCAGACCGAAAAAAAAAAAATCAAATTAACAGATGTAGACCTCTTCCTTTTACCAGTAAGTGCACCTGACTGACACTGCATAGACTTACTGGTATTGTCCACTCCTTCGTACTGGGCAGGATCATGCTGCCACCTGTCAGAGTGCCCCTGAGGTCAGACAGCATGGCAGTCAGAAAGCAGCACTTGCTGGAAAGACTTTTAAGACACTTTGGAAAGTGAAAGTATAATAGGTTCCCCTTGAGGGGAAATCTACCCCAGATTAAAATTTTATGCTACTCACAAAAGTTTTAGGTATATTCACAGGGAAGCTGATTTCTCCCAATTAAAGGACAAGTGTTAAACTTTGCAAAGTTAATGCCACATTCAAATTCCAAACTTGATGTGTTCTCTGATGTTTTTCTCTTAGAAAGCTGTGGTCAGAGAGGGCTTGGAATCTTTCCATGAATTATGGATTAGTTCCTGAGAGACACATGGTGTTCCTGCCTGACATCCCCAGAGTAGATGGTTTGTAGTGGAATGTGCTCATGGGAAGAAGAGGAATTTAAACAACAGCAAAAGGAGCAACCTTCTTGTGTCAGGAATACATTCATACTTGGGGCCTGGACAAGTATCTGTGAGTCCCGCTCTGCATGACCCTCAGGACTCTTTCAACACATGGGACTGTGGGGCTCAGTGGACTGTGTCTCAGTCATCATCGTGTCCTGGGAACCCAGTAGAGTGCCTGCCTCACAGTGAGGCCAACATGTCTTTGCTATTGTAGCCCTGAGTCAGAATAAATTAGTTCATGTTGTCTTGCTGAGTGCATGTTAGATAACATTCAAGACTGTAACACTCATAGACATCCTGTCCTATATTCCAAAGTCACTTTATAAGTGTCTCACTCTTAAAACTTCTCTAGATTGAGGGGCAGGGAATGCAAACCAGCATATCTCATATCTCTGCTGGGAATCCACAGACAGGAACTGATTTTTGTCATGACTGATTTTTTTTTAATCCTTTATTTATTTTGTGAAGAAAAAGAGCAAATTCTCAAGCAATCTACTGTGCAAAGGGAATTAAACAGTTAACTAATCTTTGCATTTGAAAGCAATCCTTGTGACGTCAAATTGATGAAGCCAATAAATATACTCAGAAAAGCCTTGGATGTCTTTTAGGTGAAAGGCTAAGTTCCTTTAAAAAGTGCCTTCAAAAATTAAGAAAGTAAAATTGAAACAGTTGAGTAATAACCATTTTTTTTTTTAAAAGTCTTCTTTGGATTTGTAACGATTATTTTTGGAGTCTGGAGGAATGTATGCATGTTCTTGTCTATCAAGCCTTTCTCCCTTGCATCTCTTGAGGGTTTCCCTCACATACCTACCCCCTGAGCCTCATCCTGGCTCTGGACCATGCCTGCATTTTCCTGAGGTTTTGTCCTCAGAGACACTGACTGTCAGGGCTTCCTCATGCCCTCAGATGCTGTCACTCCAAATGGCAGCTTAACACACTGCCTTAAAAATTCCATTGTCAAGGGGAAGTGTGGATTCTCCTGTGAAGAATGTTAATCACCCTATAAGTAGCCCATATGAGAGCCATACAGTAGTTCCTATAGTAACTACCAGATTGTTGGAGAAAGGCCATTTTCTTCTTTTGCCAGCTACAGATGGAGAAATATCTCATTTCCTTCAATGGAAAAGGAAGGTGAGGTGGGCAAAGCAATCTTTAAAATGGAAACTTTGTATTAAAAAGAAGTGCCTGTAAATTGTTGCTGATCAAATACATGAAAACGTCGTCAAGACTTATTATGGTGGTGTTTGGGTGCTGTTTAACATTTAAAGACTATACCATTTTGGTGGAAAATTGTAAAGACAAGTTTTCAAAGATCATTTAATTCTAGTTAATGCTTAAGAACGTGAAAAGCATAAAGCACTCCCTTCACTAAATAGACCTATCAGCAATGCATATTTCCCCTTAGTTCTTTAGTAGTTGAAGCAATACACATATGCTTCTTAGAGAAGAGCAGACATGGCTTCTTTTTCCAAATTCAGCAATTCATTTGTATGTATTAAAACTATCATCCCTAATTCTTTTCCCTAATGCATTCTATCCAGACTTAAATTGTGGGGAAAATTTAAATGTGTTACATTAAAAATTTTTGAATCAGAATAAAGTTTCAATTCTGTTCTTGGAATAAATACCTCTTTTGTCTAAATTAGTTGTACTACAAAATATATTAATAGTTTGGGGGATATGAATTATGAAGATGAGTTTTTTTTAATTTAAAAAATCCTCTAAATATAAACTTAAAAATAAACCCAAAGTGTATTACTCCTGAATATAGGATTTTTTTTTCTTCTATTTTTAATCTGGTCCTCAGATGCCTGATTAACAATGCTTATTCCTATTTCTCTTCCCTGGTCATCAGTTATCCTGGCACTTTAAATGGCAAATACTAATCTTGGTGAAAGTGCATTGAAAAAGCCTTGTTATTGTTTGTTCACAGATACTTAGATGATGCACTGCTTTCAATAGTGCTCTGTGCTTTCAGCATCAATTTTAATTATAATATTGTTATACGGGTCAAGCTGGTACCCAGCATTGTTTCAGTGTCTCTTCTCCAAACCTGAAATTCCCCATGTCAAAGTCGTACATAAACACAGAGGAGTTTCCCGTTAGCAGATGCAATTTATAACTGTAGGCAGAACTCTGCGGTCCAGACTGATTATGAAGATTTAATCCCAGGTTACATGCAAACATAGCAGTTTTCATTTTGATAGGGAAATGTGTGTGTGTGTGTGTGTGTGTGTGTGCGCGCACACACACACACACATACACACACACATCATAAACTTCCATAGCTCTGGTGAAAACCCTCCCTGGCTTCCTTGCCTCACAGTGAGGAAGGCTAATTGAGATTCTTCAAGGGAAATCCCTTTTCTTTTCCTTGGTAGCCAGGGAAAGACTCATTAAGCATTCTGTACTCCATTCTTTAGCAGACCCTGACTTTGCTCAGCCCAAATGCTGAAGCCCAGGGAGTGATGTCTGCGGATTCCATTAAGCACGTATTTTGGGCCTCCCTTCTTCAGTGTGGGAAAAGATCCTTGCTTGCTCCTTGGATGAAAGTCAGAAGGCAGCCAGGAGAGGTGACCTGGCATGAATCTTGCCTTTTTAGTGGCTGAATGATTCCATTCTCAAGATACTGATACTACCTGTAGAACTTACAGGCTGCAATCTCCTAGGATTCTATATTGTTCCCCACAGCTTTGGGAGAGGGGGTGAGAAGGCACCTCTAACACAATCTTCCCTACCTGCTGATGATGACTTTTTCCTAGTAAAACAAGCTATGGCACCCGTGCCGCAGTGTCTTCACTTTGGAATACCTCTTTCAGGGGATTCCTTCTGTAGCAAGCCTAGCTGTAGTTCCCCGCCTGTGCCCTCAACTGTGCTGGCCAGGGATGATGTGGGGAGGGCTACAAAGGAAAAGGGCAAGGCAAGGCACAAGGCAAGGAGGGCCATGACTTTCCCCCTTTTCATTATGTGTGTCCACTGAGCTGTCCTGTTTCTGTTTTGTAATGGGTTCTTCTATGGCAAGTTGACCTTTTGGTTGAATAGGTCAAACTCCCACGGAGTGCTAATCCTCAGCCTTCCTCAGGGGTGTGCATCCCTGGAGGTGAGGAGCCCTGGCCAGGAATATGACTGGGCGTGTGTGGTAGATTTCTGAAAGAGGATTGTCTTTTATTGCATAGAATTAATTCACAAAGACCACCGTGTGAGATTATGCCGAAGAATCCAGATTGGGACTTTTTTTTTGGGGGGGGGGGGTAATTTACAATTTACTAATTTACAATTGACATTGTTAGGTGGGGGTAAAACTAATTTTTTCAGACATATGTTTTAGACTATGGTTTCCTTACGTGTCTTCTACTTTTTAATGAGAATAAGACCACATGCATGGTCCTATAATTTCATCAGATCATTTGGGGGTTTCTGAAAGAGATGGTCAGGTCAGGATTTGCTTAGCTGATTTTTTAAAATTAAAAAAATAATACTTCTCCCTATATATTTCTTCCATTTAAAGTCTCTTAAAATCTCGGCTGTTTTGTTTTCAACTCTTCTAAAACATGAGAAAGTAGGATTGTGGTGCTTGTTAATGACAGTAACAAAGTGTACCTACTTTTGTTTTAAATGGCTTTTTCTGTTGGACTATTTATTGGGTTTTATAACACTAGTTACTTTACGGTAAGTAGCTAAGAGATTTTTTAACATCAGATTGGCACTCAGAAAATCTTAAAAGATTTTTAAGTTATATTATTATGGTTTTATTTTTTTTCTTGTGACAATCTCTATAAGATCTTCAAAGTATACAGCTCTCATGCCTCACTGTCTGGAGTTAGTGACATAATCTTCATAGATAAGGGATCACTCGTTCCATTTATTTATCAATGTGCATGTGTGTGTGCACACACGCACGCATGTATGTGTAGATGTGCACTTTGTTTGGTTTAGTGTTCTTTAAATTTCAAAAGATTAGCTTTTAGTTGAAGAAACAAATGAAATATGTCAGATGAAACTCTTACTGTTCAGCAATAATGAGTATAACTTGAGCCTGGCATGGTGGTGGATGCCTGTAATATCAGTGATTCATGAGGCTGAAGCAGAAGGATCACAAGTTCAAGGCCAGCCTCAGCAACTTAGTAGGACCTTGTCCCAAAATAAAATATAAAATGAACTGGTCAATGTAATTCAGTGAAAAAGAGCCCCTGGGTTCGACATCCACAGTACCAAAATAATGATGATGATGATAATAATAATAATAATGGTGATGATGTTATAGGGGGGGAAGAAGGGAGTGGGGGTTTAGAAAATGTCAACTTCTAAAATAGAGAAATCTGAGAGCAATTCATAATCCATGTTATTTTTCTGAAGATGATGGACCTCATTGAGGAAATGCTCTTTAGTCCTTCTTTGAGCATTAATGATACTCTATAAACACAATGAGATTAACAAAAAAACCAAAATAACTATGTTCACAGTATTCCTGTATTATCAGTGTCTCAATTCTCAAAATGCCAAGTGTGATAGAATAAGTGCAAGATAAGAAGTCTGTATTTAACATCTATTCAGTTACCAATAATGCTAGAGTTAAAGCAGGACTTCTCACAGGGGCATAATGGGCCCCTGTTTAACATATTTATGTTGGTTGTAAAATTAGGAAGTGTCATTACAGACCCACATCACCTGCATAAGTGCAAAACATATAAATCAAGAGAAGTTCCAGTGCCATAAAAATGCCATTGAATAGAATAGCATGAAACTACTTACAAGATACTTGTATATTGTGCTAGCATGTATGAGGGTGCACTCTCAGGTTTCTGGAGGATTTGAAGAACAAAGAATAACTGTGCAGGTAGGACTTATAGACCTACGACCTGATGAAGACATTTATTTAGAGAGCAGCCTAAACAGCCTAACAGAGGAAAGGCAGGAAAAGAAAGGCCAAAGATAGCCAGGCTTGAACAACCCCTGCCTGTTATTCAAGACAACTGTTTCCGGGCTTCTAGAAAGCATTTTAGTTGCTATCTGTTATTACTGGAGCTTTCCTCATGGGCCTTCTAACAAATAATGCTTCTTTATATTTCCTGAGGTTTTAGGATCCCCTGTATGTTAGTGGCCCTTGCTTTCTTGGCCCTCTCTTAATCCAGTTCTTCATAGAACAGTTCATGTTCTGTAAAGTTAGTCTATTCTTTTTTAATGAGGTGCAATGGTTTATTTTGAACTTCGTAATTGAAAGCCTTGAAGTGCCCCCCAAATTATGAACTATTAATAAGGATCTTTCTGAATCCTAATTACTGCCTCTGAAAGAAAGTGGACACTTTAGAAATTTTTCAACTCCCCTCTTCTCCCTCCCCAAAGCCACCCACCCCCATAATCTTAAAAAAAAAAAAAAAGGCTGCAGATTTTATTCATGTGGGATCATTCACACCAAGCTACCATAATGTGCAATTAACACTCTAGAAACTGAAAACAGTATTCAGCAAGACAGCTGCATTATCAAAAATGCCAAAGGAGTTTTGAAGGGAGTAATGTGCATGTTAGAATAGAAAATTAATCAGAAACGCATGCACACACACACACACGCACACACACACGGTAGTGCTGTCTTAAATATATCTGAATATTAAAAATTTTTAAGTCCTATGTCCATACTTACAATAAAGATTAATTTCAGGATGAAAAACTGAATTTTTTTCTGTTTTAAAATTATTAGTTGTATGTTTTGCTCCTGAAGCTAATGAGGATGTTAGAGTAGAAATCTCCCAGATCCCTTCCAGCTGGAATTTTTTTTAAAATAATTATCACTCTTCAATTATATTTTATAAATTTTCTCATTGAAAAAAATATCCCTTTTATTTTTCTCTTGCCAGTAATAATGATACTTAACACTCATGCTATTTTCAAAGTGCTTTTCAGACATTGCAAACACTGACTTTCAATTGCAGGGGTAAACTCCCTACTTTTGCACAGCACAATAATCGTAAGTGCATTTATAGCATAATCCCTACTAAGCTACGGATACGACCGACTGACTTAGTAACTGAAATGAAACAGGATTCTCCCAGCAGCATTTTGCTGGAATTTTCTTGTTAACTAGCTGAAAGTGTTTTTAACCATAAGAAAGCAGGGGATTTTGATTTCTATTTTCAATTAGTGGTATCTAGGCTCAAAGAAGCAGAGGTTTATGATAAAATTTTCAAGAGAAGCAGGACACAAAGAATTCACTTGTTGGACATTTAGATCTGAACATTTCCTTTTATAACTAAGAGCAGAGTTTTAGATTTTTATGATGCTTAAGAACAATAAACAGCCACAAAAGTAAACAAACAGCCTCCCCTCTAAAAAAAATATAAAAAATAAAAATAAAGAAAGAAAGAAAAAAACCTATCTAGTAAAAGAGGTTTAAAAGCACATTATCAATCCATGTTAAAAAAGAAATTGGAAAAGGAGGACCTGTAATTATGAATTCCACAAATAGAATTCTTTAGGCCCACTTTTGTTTAAGACTGTGGGGCCTCCTGAAGTGGCAGGTGCCTTCGTGCAAAGTTTGTGGGCTATGTCTTGAAGAGGGCCTACCCCAAGCTAATATTAGAACAGTAGTATTTGGGAACTGCTAGTCAGGGGTCCAGATAAACTGCTTGTCAACCCTGTAGAACAGTTACATGTAAACATTTGGTAAATATGAATTTCAACCATCTTAGTCCTAGTTCAAAATGTCATTCATGATAATCTCTTATCTGATATTCTTTTCGTATCAAATTGTGATGAAGTCATTTCATTAGAAAATTACAAGGAATGCCCTATTTGGTATTTCTAGCCCAGAGGACGCAAAATGTTTATGTATGGAGGGGCAGTCAAAAGGTGTTTAAAAAATATTAATACCTTTATTTTAAAGGAATATGAACATTCATATGTTTTTACACCAGTGTCAGAAAAACAATACAAAAGAAAATTATTTATTTTTATTTTTATGTTTTGTCTCTAGATGTTGCTATTCAACCTAAGCTATTCATAAGTCCAAACAACTCAGAACCAAAGTTAATAGTAGGTAGTGTTTCTTTCAGATGTCATTGATATTGTAACTAGATGGTGATGCAATTGGAGAGAAATTAAGCTGCAGGCATGAAATCAGAGCTCCAACTTAATTATTTTTCTTCCTTTTCTTTCTTTTTTTCCTTTCTTTCTTTTTTTTTTTTTTTAAGTTATAGGTGCACAACGAAGGAGAAGCCCCAGCGCACTAGCCATTGAAGTATTTGAAGCACATTTGGGAAGTCACATTTTGCAGGTACCTGTAAAAGAAAAAGAAGCTTGCTTATATTTTACCAAAAAAAAAAAATAATCATAGATTGACTTTTATATTTTGGTAAATTTTTGAAATTTCAAATATGTGTTTGTTGTTATTTTATCTTGGAACTCTGAAATTCTTATGAATTTTTTTTCTCCTTTTTAGAAAGTCATCCATTGAGAGAATATTAATGAGAAAGGGAGGGCAAGTATTACTTGTGCTGTAATCATTTAGATGGGTTGCTCTATTTAGTCAATGTGCAATGTATAGTTAACTGGCTGTTCCCAGAGTGATTGTGCATATGTTGTGTTTGTAAGTGGATATATGTGTGTGTCTTTGGAGCTATATATTGTTTTCGAAGAGCAAAGTTTTGTTGTAAAAGTACTGTGACATTTTTATGTGTTGCCAAACTTCAGTTCTTTGCTTGAGTTTATATTTGTTACGTGCTTCTAATATTAATGTTTGTCTCTCCAAATTAGAAAATTTCTCAGGGTGACATTTTTTGAAATCTATTTTTAAGTAAAGAAGACTAGTAATAATTGATATTTTCCCCAGTGAATTTCCTAACAAATAAATGTGAAGGTTACTAGGATGAAGCTATAGTTATTTAACCCTACAAGAGACTCATTCCCAGCTCAACATCTCACTTATTGAAAAACTTTTTCTTAACACTAAGCCATCTATTCAATACTTTTGCGTTCATACATGGGCAATTATTCTACATTATTCCTGCTTCCAGGATAAATGTTGCCATGACCAAATTTTCTTTTAATTGTGAAAGATATTTTTACCTGGAACTTGAGAAGCAGACATGTTTGGGATATTTAGGCAAGTTGCTATATTTTTAAAAAGGTTACATTTTTCTTAGATAAACTTCGTGGCAAAATAAAAGTAAATTCCAAATTCCTGTCTATCTGGAGTTAAAAAATTACCTCAATGGTGCTTTCATTTTCTAGAGATTCAAAAGTAGTATTGAATCTAGCACATTATTCCCTAAAGTATGTATACTACAAGCCTCCTCCTAGTTCTCCCTGGAAAAGTAAGGTAATTCATGGTTCAATCCCAGGAGTTTTCCAGAGCAGTTCTTTTGCTGGTAGTTTCAGAATCACTGGACCCTTGCTGAAAGGGTGTGTTCATGGGCCTCAACCTGGGTCTACTGAATCAGAGATATAGGATCAGGACCAGGAATTTATCATTTTCGATAATCTTCTGAGATAATTTTAATGTTGTTAAGATCTGGGAAATTAAAATTCACATTTGGAAATATGAGGACTTGAGAATTCTGACTTCATTTATTCTGTATTTCTCATTTTTTCCATTAATACATGTTAATATCTCAGAACTGATATTTCTTCAAACCCACTTTAAGAGATGCTATTCCATTGTGTACATACAGTTTCAAGTTACTTTGGCAGTAACCCAGGATTAGTGTTAAGGGTACAGAAAGGATTATATTTCTTTCCAGATTTTATTTTATTTTTTAAAGAGAGAATTTTTAAAAAATATTTATTTATTTATTTAATAGTTTTCAGTGGACACAACATATTTATTTTATTTTTATGTGGTGCTGAGGATCGAACCCAGCGCCCTGTGCATGCCAGGCAAGTGCGTTACCACTTGAGCCACATCCCCAGCCCCAGATTTTAAAATTTTTATATCCTTCTTTCCTGTACATACTTTGTTCAGAATCTCCATTATAAGTTTTGTGTGAGCCCTGACATATATTGTTGGATTGTGATGTTATTCAGGATTACTTCTGTTTATACCCTTAAGCAATCAGTGCTTAAGAATGAATCAATGAAAAAAAAAAAAAAACGTTCAAAGAATGGCCCTAGATGATCACTATCTTCTAATTTTATTCTGGAAATCAAGATTCCAAAATCCTATGGGAGAGTGACTTAGGAATTGCAAAAATTAAAAACTAATATAGAACTTAAGATTTGAATCAAATATAACTCAGCATAAAAATATAGATTGGCTCTCTCTCAAGTGCCCATTCAATATTAAGCTTCTTTGAGAGAGAGGATCTAATAGGAGGCTGCTTGCTCTTCTCCACACTGAGTGGCTACACTCTGTTCAGACACTACATTTTAAGAGAAGTCTAGACCTCTGGATGTCATTTGGAAGAAAATAACCAGTCTAGCAAGTGAACTAGAAATCATGTTACATGAAGAATAACAAAGAACCTGGGGAAGTTTAGTTTGGAACACACATAACTTAAAAGGACATTAATGCCCATTCTATATATTTGAAGACCTCATTAAAAAAAATAGATGGTTTTGGTTTGACTTCAGAGTAAAGAAAAAAGGAAAGAGGATGGGGTGGTGGTGGTAGGTGGTGTACAGCTGAAGAAGAAAAAAGAAATCACACCCAAATACACATGTGGGGTATGTTCAAATCTGTTGACTTTAAAATGTAAGTGGTTTCATAGATATGCTAACAAGAAATTCAAGCAATGATCTTGAAATTTCCATAGAGACTAGTACTTTTTGTATCATTTGGTTTTTAATATTAATGGTAATGGAGTAGAAGAACTACATAGTCTGTATGGAATTGTATACTATTTTATTCTCTTAAGCAAAAGTATTGTGGGCAAGATGGGGTTGGGAGGTAGTATTATCAGGAAGAGCATCCTTTAGGTTATGTAATTAGTTGCCTTGCCTAATTATCAGGGAAATCCTTAAGCCTGTAGATTCCATGTCTATGGCATCTTCAACGATATCTCAAGGTTCTGCAAGGTTAAGATGATTTCTACATCTTGTTTCAAGAGGGTCTATGGTAGAGTCTGATTGATTCCTGGCATCTTGGGATAAATTCTTCATTTCTTTTCTACTTCGTACCCTTTCTTCTCTTGCAAATACTTTATAAAAGCTGTTCTCAATAAGGTGGAGGTATGGTTTCTGCCCTCACAGTTTATGTCACTTACCCTCCTTCCAAAATTTCAGATACTTAGTAAGAACACAATATTCATTGTATGTGGCTGCCATCTTTAACTACCTTGCATTCCTTTGAGGAAACAGGAACCAGGAGTGAAGAATGTTAAACTGGTCAAGTATGATAGGGCTTCAAAAGAGCAAAGACTCTAGAATTGGCCATGAAATGTTAAAAATGACATCTCAAAGTTGTTGATGGATGAATAGGAGTTTCTTAGGTGAAAAAAAAAATAGAAGAATATTCTAATCAAAGGGAGTATCAAACACAAAGGCAAGGGAGCAAGAAATAGATCTTGTTGGGGGACTGTTAGTGTGTTTGATATGATGGCTGTTTCACATGTTCAGGAAGCACATAAGACATGAAGGTGGAGAAATTACATGAACCATGTGTGACAGGCCGAGGGAGCCAACCCAGGAGGTGAGGACTTGATTCTCTAACTAGTGATGAGCCAATGGAGATGGCTTTTATGTGGGAAGTGACAGGAAGGATTCGGTTTATTTCTGGAGTTATCAAAATACAGTGTCTAGGAAGTCTTTTGAGTTATGAGAGCCTGATATAAAGAGACCATTTAGGAAATTGTTACAACATTTCAAGAAAGAAAGTGAAGATCTTCTCCAAGGTAGAGTTCTGTGAATGGGGCGGTATTATGAAACTGAGATAGGATCATTGGCACAAGGTCATTAAGTAGAGGGGACAGACTAGGAAATGGAAGGATTAATGATGGTCACAGGTTCTCTAGATTGGTAGCTAGCTATCCTGATCCTTTTGCCTGAGAGAAATTTAAAGGGATATTTTCTTAAATAGCCAAGTTGATATGAGGTGAGCAGTTGTAATCCTGGGTCTGATCCTCTGAAGCAGTGTTGAAGCTAGGGCTGAAAATAGGGCTTGGAAATACTAATCACTGGTGTTGAAATAAATGGCAGTTCAAATCAAGGAATGGATTGAAAACCCATGGAACTGATGTAGAGCAAAGAGAGAGTTAAGGAGCATATGGGGGCAAGTTGTCACTTATAATGCAAAGAGAAAAAGAGAAGACAAAAAGGAATAGGACACCACAGAATTTGATTTTGTTAGGGGAAGAAATATTAATAATGTCAAGGTAGCTGAAGATAAATCTTTAATAGGGTAAATACTGAAGAGATGCCTTAAGTTTTTTCAATTGAAACAGTTGCACTGGAGTGTTAGGTGTAGAAGATAAACCTAACACATGGCAGAAGGCAAAGGAGAAGAATGTGGATGTTCGTAATAAAAGAAGTGCAGGAGATGAAATGATAGTGCCAATGAAATATTTCGTATTTCATGCTGTGAGACTGTGTTTATATGTCTGAGATTTATGGGGCTAAGCAGTTTGTGCATATCAGAAGATAGATGGAAAACAAGCTCTGTTAGCCAATTATATGCTCTTTAGCAATCCGCCTTTTTAAAATCAATATCTTGTGGTCATATCTGTGTTAAGAAAGGATTGATTTTCATTATTATTAATGGCTAAATGACACACCATACTATGGATGTTTCATAATTTATTTAACTATTTTGCACTATTGGATATTTTGCTTATATCTGAAAGTTTGCATTTCTAATGCAAATACCAACTGAGAGGGTGTACATGTATGTGTGTTTCAATTAGAAGAACCTAGTCCAAATGGATTTTAGCATAGGTTGATTGAAATTTTACTAAGTTTTATGTATTGTGCTAACTTTTCTTCTCATATCATCAAATATTCACAATATGTACCCAGTGAGATAGGTACTGTGGTTGTGGTTATGTTTGTTTTCAAATTAAGTCAGCTAAAACTTAGAAAACTAAAATAACTCAAGTTTACATGTCTTTAGGTAACAGAGTAAAATTTGAACTCAGGATGCTAAAGCTAGATTGAAATACTTCCCAAGCAATGGTGAGAGCATTTTAAAAGACAGTTATTTTAAGAGTGAAAAATTAAGATAATTATAGTTGGAGTGAACAGGATTAGGAAACTGACTGAATTTGGAGGGTGAAGGAGAGGTTAGATCAAAATACCAGTGAGGGGCTGACAGCAGCAGGTGCCATGCTTCCCTGCTACCTGCATCTCCAACGCTGTTTCATTGAAATACAAACCACATTTCCCTTGGTGTATAGAGGTTGAGGGTAGGAGATGAGGATGAACTTCTTAATTTTTGATGCATCCATACTGTGACTATAATGAGTGTTTTTATTTTGTATATCTAATTCACCATATTTTTTCTTAGGAAATTTGATGAAATTTCTTAAAATTTCTTTTCCTCCTAAAGGGGAAAAAGCTGAATATTATGAGGATTCATCAATGTAAAATCAACTTCTGTGAGGCCAGTTTCCAAACAGTACTAGTGTATGGGGGCAGGACCAAGGCCCAGAGTTGTACATTGCCCAACTCAGGAGCCACCATTCTCACGGAGCCTTACTATTGACTGTGATCAGTTTTATGGTCCCAGTGGACCTGTAGCTATTAGAGGCATGAATTTTGGGAAAGAGCCAACTTCCCAAGGGAGGCAAGGGTTCAAGGGATGTCAGGGCTGTGAAGTGTACCTACTGGGCCTGAGTCAAGACATTTTAGTCATTATATTCCTCTTTGACTTTTTAAAGTTTAGCTGAGGAATGAGAAGGCAAGGAGTCAAGATTGTGGATTATACATTTGGTGACAGGCTAGGTAAAAATCCAAGAACTTCAGGAGATAATCATGCAGGATCTTTCCTAAATATGGTACATGTGACTAAGCACAAATTTGGTTTCTGCTTTGAAAGTTCTCCATAGGGCATTATTGTTTCTACTTCATTCTCTCCTTAGCATGAAAAAAATATGAATGGTATTTATTTTTACTTTTCCAGTTTAGTGACCAGATAGCATATTCATATTTTAACTTATTGAAGTTAACGAAACACAAAATGATAATAAATATCATCTTTGCAAGTCATAAAATTAACTAGCGGAATGGCTTTCCCTTAGGTGCCAGATTTATGAATGGAGTACTTTAATTATTTGTATGCCCTTAGCAGAAGGATTTGCTTTTTTTCACTCTGTAAATAATGTTTATATAATTGTTATAGAAAGTTGTAATATGTTTTTGCATACTCCATACTAATGCTACTTTACTCACTTGACAGGTGTTAAAACAATCAAATCAGACCTAGTAAGTGGAAGATATTTAAAGCTTATATTTGAATTCATTCTCAGCATTTTATATTAAACTGTATGTACATATATATTATACTACTGACATTATATAATACACATAATTACTAATAACTGTCATGTGCTTATAAAGTGATTGAAAGACAGTCTTTTGCTTAATATGTTTGGTATCATAAAATAAAACTTTATGATTTGCATGATTTTATCATAAGTACTCACATGTTTGTACAAAAATGACACAGGAATGAATTTATTATTTAAACTCAGTTAAAAAGGATATTCTGTAAGAAATGTCTTTTAAGTGGAAGTAATGGTATCACTATATCAATTTTGTGATTGGCCATATTACAAGAACCACCCCCTCAGGTCTAGGTCATTGCCCCTGCATTTTTTTGGTCAAAAGGGAATTTTCATATTGCTTTTAGAACATTTAGGCCCCAAACTGAAAGAGAACTTCCGTGGACAGATCCTTTGAGGGACCATAAAGAACCTCTACGAACATTTTAAAACTCTAGTACATCAGGTTCTCTGACAGTAGTAAAGGCTCAGTAGAATGGTTGTATGATTGTCTGTCTTCTATGGCATATCTAGGAAAATAGTTTTGCAAGGATAATTTATTAGTAGAATAACTCTGTTGTACAAAATGAATATATGGCTTATAGTGGACCATAGGAAAATAGTTTCATTAAGGTACGTGTTTTCTAAAAATACAGAGAAGTTACTCAAATTTAACTATTAACTTTTTTCTATTTATTAGACAAACTCATCAAGGATTTGTGTAAATGACATGGATGATGGCCTAAATGAACTGTCAGATTTCATTCATGTCTTTTTAAGTTTTCCCTCTCAAACCTTCCACTATGGAATATAGGATAGTACATAGACATGTCTCAAAAAAGAAAAAAAAAAAGCCTGTGGTTTTTTTATTATTTTTTTTTAGTTTTAGATGAACACAATACTTTTTTAAATTTTTATGTGGTGCTAAGGATCAAACACAGTGTCTCACACATGCAAGGTGAGCACCCTACCACTGAGCTGCAACCACAGCCCAAGCCTGTGTTTTTTTACAGAGTCTGTTATGGATCAGATTTAGAAGAAAATCAGGTTAAGATTTACATTTTAATTTCCATATTTCTATTGTTACTGACAATAGGTTGGTTAAGAATAGATGCTACAGCTGGAGTTGTAGCTCAGTGATAGAGCGCTTGCCTCGCATGTGTGAGGCCCTGGGTTCAATCCTCAGCACCACATAAAAATAAATTAAAAAAAGAACAAAAAGGTATCATGTCCATCTACAAATAAAAATAAAATGAATTTTTTAAAAACGAACAGATGCTGGACTCATAGTTGGTCCATATACCATTTTGGTGTTGCAGATTTATTGTCAGACAAATGAGAACATATGTATTCTCTACCAAAAATTTTTGAAAATTTGTATTGCTGTAATAAGGAAAGCAAAATAAATATTATCTTCTATATATCCTTGTTAGTGTTCAGGTACTTCAGGTCACAGTACCACTCCAGTCTCAGAGACCAGTCAACTATGGAACTGAAGATTCTGGTAGAGAAGATATACTGGAAGTATAGGCAAAAACAATGTATAGTTGACACTATAAAGTATACTTAAACAGTGTTGGGGTGGATGTAGAGAATGTCAAAAGGGCTGTTATCAATATCACCTTTAATTTCTTTCTGCAAAATAAATTAAAAGGTTAACTAATATGATTCAAAAATCTGGGCAAAGGAAAGTGAATACACCTAAAATAGCTCAAATGCTGACTAATATAAAAATACAAATTATTATTAAGATGCTGTCTAGCTAAGTCAACATTCCTTTTACATCTGATGGTAATGTTTTCAAAAGTCTTTTCTGCATAAGAGTAATGCCTTCGAGTGTATTTTCTATTTTAGTGATGAGATAGAATTTCAACTATTTATTTTATTGGAACTTATAAGTATCAAAGAAGTCATCACTAGGAATTTGAATTATCTTTTTCCTGATGGCTCTTGATAAAGTGCTATCCCTCTGGACATCAGCACTAAAATAAAATGAAATGATTTCAAATAATAGAGGCATTCTGAATTAATTCCTTCAGTTATGATAGAAGAAGGAGAGATAGGTGAGTGACCCTAAAGTCTCCCCATGATCTGGAATGGTAAGAAAATGTAAAACTAAATATAGGAAAAGAGAAAGTTAGTGAATATATTTGCATATGCAAATTAGCTTAATTGATACTGCTTGCCTCTACAGGGATTTTTCATTACAAACTGGAGTGCTACATTGTTCAGCTCATATTGAGTAATTTAGTAACTAATGAGACCAGTTTGCACTAATTTGCATATGATAAATGAGCTTAATTGCAGTAAATAACTTGGAGGCATAATTACTTAATTTTCCTGTGTTGCACGGCTTTTAAGTTCACGTATGAACAACTCAAGATAATTTTGCATATTTAAATTAGTTACTTTTAAATTTTCTTGAACAAAAAAAAAAGGAACACACCTTATCAATTGAGCTGTAAAACAATCAAAAGTAAGGATTGCAGAATTTTTATTTAAAAAGAAAGAATAGGAAAGAAAAGCAGAAATTTCTTAAATCTGTTATTCACCTCTTCCATATCTTCACCTCAAATAAGATAGCAGCATTGACATTTAGAAAAATGTTTTTAATGTTGAAAGTTAATTCATAACTTCGATTGGAAACTGGCCCAGGTTACTGTACATGAATAACTTTTGAAATCAATTTTATAGAATAGATGTGACATGTTCATTGCCTAGTTTGACAAACTAATATCAAGGTAGTCAGTTGGATCTCCCACCTGCAATGTGTTAGGTTTAATGAAGTAGGCAGCACTGTAACCGTGGCATTTGTTTTCTATCTAGATTAATGTTTCAAACTAACTGAATTGCATCTATTGGAGAATCTTGGTATGAGATGGCTATGAATGACCTCCTTATTGGTCTTCACATTATCTTAAGAATATATGTTTTATCAAAATCTCCATTTGCAAAATTGAAAAACTGAAGCATATATAGAGTTGATGGCAAACTATTATTTCATGATACCAAGTTGCCTTAAAATTTCATTTTGCAGGGAAAAGTATAATTTACTATTCAGAACCAACTTAGACCATATGAAATCATATTCATGATTATGAGAAGATATTATATAATTGTGAAAGTTTAAAACTTGTCATTTAAAAAAACAGAAGGGGACATTAGGGCTCTTCATTTGCTACAGTCTGGAAAAATAACTCATGAAAATTTTCTCTGAAAAGCTCAAATCCCACCAAGTCAGTATAAGTTTCCTATAGCTTTCAGAGGCATGCCAGAGCAGGTATTAATATTTGTATATTAAAAGTGTAAAATTTGAGGTCTTTCTATAATAGGTTCTCAGAAAATACCTGGTAAATAAAAAAATAAGCGAATAAATCTGAGGCAGAGTCAGAGTGAACCTCAGAACCCAGGGCTTTGTTTTATCTCCATGTTCTCAGGTCAGTGTTCATTCATATCCTCTGGACACAGAAAGAGTAGGCAAATTCAGTATCTGCAGAGATTTTTATATCCAGCCAATTTGAATTCATGCCTCAGCTTGCTAATTTCTTAACTGTGTAGACCTAGAATTATCTCTTGCCCTCTCTGAGCCTTGATTTCTTCATCTTTAAAATTGAAGAAAGGATTTTCTGGAGGCATGTTGTAAAGATAGTATAGTTCAAAGTGCTTGGTATAGAATCTTGTGTACAGAAAGTTTTTGATAAACAGCTAATGTTTCTGTCTATATGCAGAGTAGTCTAGGATACTGTGCAGGTTCTTAAGAAACATGTTAATGCTTATAGGAGCATTATCAATGTAGAAGAAATAAGGAACATTATCAATAAATCCTCAAGATAATTTTCATTTAATAGAACAAACATTGTTTATATTGATAGTATTTATATTTGACAGTATACATTAGTTCAAAATACACCATTTAAAAACGACCATGTATTTTTTACCTCAAATGAAAACCCTTCTCTTAAAAACCAAAGCAGTTGTCTAAATAGTCATTACCAACTTAGAAACAACTAGAAAAAACAACTTATAGAGGGACTCAAAATTGAAGTTTCTTTTAAACTAAGATGTGATGTGTCATTATTATTCTTATTATGTCTCAACTTTCTTAGAAAAATGGGAATAAAGAGCTAATAAGAATTCCAGAAGAGCTAGAAGATAGAACTAGTCCTCATCCATTGCTATAAATTATGTTTGCCAGACATTGAAGGGTACATATGATTTTCCTCATGCATGTTGCAGAAAAATCTATGATCTGTTATGCTGATAAGGGGTACCTTTCCACATGAAGACCAGAAGAGAGAACTCAGAGGGATTTTTATGATGGGGTGGGGGTGGGGGACAGCAGATACACATCATCCTGGGTTTTTATACACATCACTAACTTTGATTTGCAGGCTAAGCGCGTTCATTGTTTGCTAAGAAATATGTGAAATCTGTGGGTAGGGAAGGGCTTGAAGTCACTACTGTGAATGAAAGGCAAGGCATCTGGGCACTTAACTAAAACCAGTAAATGAGGACTTTCTAGTTGCAAAACAGATTATCTTGGGTGGTCAGGATCCAGGAAAACCAGACAATAAATCTTAAAGCACTGAGCTTCAGTTCAGTAAACATTTACTGAGTGCCTAATGTGTATCAAACTGGAGAAAATACTGGAGTACAAAATGAGTTATGTTTGACTCCTCAGCATTCCCACCATGAGTGGAGAAGACCAGGAAAAAAATAAAATAACATGGTTCCATGAGAGGCAGAACCATTATCAGTTGTACCTGGATTTGAATCCTGCTTTTAGATATTGAACTTAGGCAAAGTACTTAAACTCTCCAAGTTTCATTTTTTTTTTTTTCAGTGCAGAATGGAGATTTTTTATGTGGTTAAAAAAGAGATATATGATGCTTGCCCCCCCCAAACACACACACTGCAAGAGTACGTGCAGAGTACTGCAAGAGTTAGATGAGAATGGCTACACACAATGCCTAGCTTAGATGAGATACTATGCACAGAGCACATAGAGAGTGACAGCTGAAGAGAAGTTGATGGGTGGCCACCCTGTAGACACAACAGGAGGGAATCAGATCACCCAGCCTGAGGCTAATCAATGAGCACTTGCTATAATCACAAACCTACACAGTTCACCTTCTTTACACATACCTTTTTAACTTTGATATTCATGTAGGTCTTGGCGGGAGTAGTTGGAGGGTCTGACACATGCCTTCTTTTAGAATACTCACTTATAGTAAAGTCTGGGGAAAGAAAACAAAAGAGCAGCAATATCATTGCGATCAGGCAAATTTCATTTGTGGGCATGCTAAGAATATTGTTTGCGAAGTATGGAAACATCTTTAATTATTTCTCAGGTACTAAAGGTGACTGGATTATTTGAAGATTAAAATGGGACAGAAAGATAATTATACTGTCAATTTAAAAAGTGGGCAGAGGTCTCAAACTCATAAGGTTATGTGTAAATATGAATATGAATAATTTTCTCATTTGTAGGTATTTATAGCTCTGTGGTGATATATAAAGATATTCGCAAATCTGTGCTAGGTTACAATGTTCTTTTTGGCTTGAGAATAGTCCTTGGTGGGAGAAGACATCATATTCTTGTTACCCACATGAGCTAGGAATGACATAGAAGAGTGACACAGCTATCATTAACCTTGGATTCAAAACTCAGGCTGTGTGGCAGGGTCTGCTTTCTCTTCTCAGTCTCCAGAATTTCAAAAGCCTTTTGGGTTCATTTTGGGTTTGAGAAAGGTTTGGAGGGTGAGTGAATGGGAATGTACATTATTTCTCAGACTAAACTGATTGCAGACACCTGTGAATAGCCTAGAACAGTAGTATTCTGAGAAATTTGGGGAAAGTAGCTTAGAAGAATCAAACCAGAGTTACTTTAAAATATTTAGAAAATCTCTAAATATAATATGATCTAAATTGAATATATAATTGAACAATTATTATGATATAATGTATGCTATAGTCTTCCTCACTAGCTTTCTAAAGACAGAAAGATTATCAAAGAAAAATATTCCATAAGAAGTTGTTGGTGTGTGTGTTTGTGGGGGTGGGCAAGCATCATATATCTCTTTTTTAACCACATAAAACGGGAGGCGGATATTAAATAAAAAAATTATACACACACAGGGTAAACAAAAGAAGAAGAAGAAAACAAAAGCCAACTATTTGATTTTCTGTAAATCAAATAAATGAAATTGTGATCCTTGTCTCTTAAAAACAGTTTTGGAAGGAAAGCTGATTTTAAGAGCTGGGCTCCCATTTGCACCTCATGGCTGATACATGGTTGCATGTGGTTTTCTTCTTCTAAGTTGACGTGGATCATACTTTGCTCATTGAAGATCATAGAAACCAGAATGTGTAGGCACCAGCAAAAAAAAAAAGGGGCGCTCAAGGCATCATGTTGGGGAGAGGGGAGCTGTAGACTTGCTCCAGGGATCCATCCTCTCTGGACTGCAGGTGTGTACCTGCAGGCAAGCCCAGGAGCTGGGTCAGATGTTCTTGGTCATTCAGTCTCCAGCTGTTTTTATTACTCTCTACTAGCTCCTTGTGAATATCATCTACCAGACACTTGCCAGTTCAAGATCTGATAATATCTGATGCAGGTAAGAAATCCATGGGACAGTGTTATTTTGTGACAGCACAATAAGAAAAGCAATGTCATACCATTTTGCTTTATTACTGTTTCAAATAAAATATTTTGGGCATTAGTGAAATTATTATAAATATTTGTCATTCTGGTAAATATAATGCGTAAGTAGTGGTTGGATTACCCACACAGAAGGGCCTAGTCACATTCCTGTGAGGCAGGATAACTGTTGCAGGAATTGTCTGGTCAGATCATTGCTAAAGATATATATATATATATCCCTTTAGATCCCCAGAAAAATGTCCTCTGAAGTAATTCACTCGTATACTTTATCTTAGAGTGATGATGCAATGATTTAGTAAATTTCATCTGGTGTAGAGATTAGACCAAGGGTAGAATTGACCTAAAGAAAATTCTTTCTTTCTTTCTTTTTTATTTTGTAAGCGGGGAGTCTGTGAGTTCTACATAAATACAAAGGCAAATGATAATATCAATGACTATTTTAATTGCATCTTTAATCCATAAGGATAGTTCAATGACATTTTAAATTATACTTTTAGAATTGTAGTCACATAGGAGATAAAACTCAGTAACTATTTAATAATGCATAGTAAGATCAACTGTATCCTCTCTTGAGATCACATTTAGGTGGACTAAATGTAAAAGCCCAATCCAGAATTTAGACAGCTTTTAATCTTCTGGAAGTCATTGCTGGGTCTTTCTAAATATAAAGCACCCAGGCCTGTTCCTTTAAGCTGGTACCTGTTATCTCTACTGAATGATTAGTTTCACTGGATTCACAGCTAAGCTATATAGTTTTTTTCTAGGAATTGAATTCTTGAAGATCAAACTATTGTCATGACAGGAAAGTTACTGATGAGCTTGAGTAATTTATGTGAATGATTGGTAATTAATTGCTAATTGTTTAACTGGGCTTTACCCTGCAACTAATATGATCAGGTTGTTTTGGTGGGGGAAAAAGTGGTAAAGTGACTTGTTTAAGGTCCCACAACTGTTAGGAACTGGTGTAGCTGGTATTTGAACTCTGAGAGAATGACAGAGAAAGGAATTATAAAAAAAAATCAGTATTAAATTATTTTGCAATAGACATTTTTCAAGTGACTTACTTTAAACTATGGTTTGAATGGAAACTAGAGGACATCCACTTTTGTTTAATAAAGAAATCTTTGCCCTGAGCAGAAGACAACATTTTAAAGCTTGTCATTTCATTCCTGGGAAAGTGTTTGAGGAAAATGACATGTCTCAGCCCTGTTTGCTGACCATTTTGTTGTCTCCTGCTGAGACTTGCCATTTCCATAGCCAGTGGGCTGTATTGAATCAGACAGAAGCAATAGATCATTAACAGAAATGGAGACTTGGGGAAGCCTGCAGAGAGAAAGCAGGGGGAAATCATTTGGGGCCACATCAACAAAACTGCATCTAATAGAACCTCATGCAATGATGTGGTGAGGGGGGAAGAAGGGGAGGTTAGACTGATTTTCAGAGAAGCTTAAGAAGCTTTAAAAAGCACAAAGTAATTTTATCCCCCCCCAAAAAAGTGCCATGCCTAAAATGAGAATAAAGGTGGGAGAAGAGGCTTACTTCTATATGCTACATTTTCTCTCATTGAAAAATATTGGTTTAAAATTCATTCAGTTAAAAAAAAATACAGATTTTATTTTCCTACTGACACCTGCATTAACCTTGAGATCTTTAATGCATGTCGCTAATCCAAAGTAAGATTATACTATTTATTTCAATCAATATCTGAATTATTAGATTGTGTTTCCATGATCCTTAGAGATCCTTCTGGACTATTATAATGGAGAGGTAGGGTTGAAGGGACAGATTTTGCCACTGAGATCACTGCCTGTTATTTTTTTTCATAAAGTTTAAATATATATAAGTAAATATATATGTTTATATTTCACAGCCTCCTTGTAAATGTAGAGCAGTTTAGTTGGGTCAAGAAATATACAAAGCCTTATTTTGATATTAAATAAACATTCACAGTTTGCTATGTGAGACTCCCCAAATGCTGCTTTGGGGAATATTTAGATACTACTCCTTCTCTCGATATATAATAAATTTTTATCTCCTAATTTGTAGTTAAATGTGCAGATGTGGAGATAGGACCTAAAATTTAAATCATTTCACTTATACCTGAGCAAAATTTAGGAAATAGAATGCCATTTTCCTATTATTCTATCATTCATATACTGAAAAATTTATTCATTTATTTATACAAGAATGTATCTATGTTTATTTTTTGGAGGAAAGATAGCTCCAAAATGGTTGGATGCATGTCTTAGGCTTCCTGTTACAGTGTAAGCTTCTTGAAGACAGGGATCTTGTCTTGATCATCTTTGTGTCTTCCACAGTGTTGTGCTCTTAGTATGTGCTCAATACATTTGTTGAATTGACTTGAATTTATGTAGGTAGTCCATGGAACTTCTAACAGATTGATCACTTATTGTCTCTTGTTATTAAGAAGTCCCTGGTACTAAATGATTCCAAGGTGCATTCTTATCACTGGAAGAAGACATTTACATGCTGAGCTCCTCGTAGGGTTAATGTATTATGCACCCAAGTCCCCATGCACCAATATGAGAATGTCCTTCTCAGCCAGGAGGTCATTAAAGAAAACACAGTCCCATCATAATGTCATTTTCCCCTTAATTTTCTGATTACTTACATTTGGTTTGGTCCTAATTATGAATACCTTTAATTGCTTTATCACAGTGGTGATTAACTGTGCCCAAGTCAAACCCCTTTGAAAGAGAGTATGACTCCTTCTGAAGGCTTTGCATGAATGCACTGAGGAAGAATATTAAACAAAGAACTAGAGGTTTTCCAACTTCCAGAAGGCTAGTCAGCCCTCTGACATTTCTAGTGAATGTCTTCCTGAGAGACCCAGGAGTGATTTTCATTTTGGGTTTTTTCAGAACTGAAATTCAACTCTCTCACCGTTTTTTTTTTTCCAACATGTTATAATCTGCTGTGTTATTTACATTAATCTTTCTGCCAGAAGACAATATTGGAAATAAAATACATGTTAATACATGTTAGTTCCCTAGAATGAATATATGAGTGTGTATATGTGTATAATTACATATATAACACACACATACACACACACATAAAATGTTTTAAATGAACTTAATAGATGGTTGTGTTTCCCTATGTTTTCCATTTATGTGTATAAAATAGAATAATTTAAATTTTTCATAATTCATAAATTACAAAATTTAATACACCAGTTATAAATGATTTTTGCTAAAACACTTGATAGCAATCATCTTCATTTTAAGCAATATTTAAAGGTAATAAATATTGATAGAGGTAATTGTTCTTTTTAAATGAAGGCATCAAATAGGATATAAAAGAAACAAAACAAATATTTTGTATTTTATGGTTTTTGACTTGTATAAAACAGATTTTGAGATTAAATCATTTTAATTTGAAGTAAGCACATGGTATTATTTTATTGTTTCTGTATGGCTGTTTTGAAACAATACTACTATACTATCTTCATTTAAATCTTACATTTATTTTATGTTCTCAGAAATAGCAGTGTATGTGTCATAGTGACATAGATCACCCAGGACTCATGCCCATCAAACAAAGCTCCCTTCCCTCACTTCTCTCCCTCTGAGGCAGGGGCCACACATTGGAGATCAGGGTGGAGAGACTTTTTCTCCTCTGGTAAGGGTTAAGTGTGATCTGGGGAGAAAGAGGGTCTTTGCTTTGGGAAAGCTGGCACAGATGAGCAGGAGGACATGTCATTGTCAATTTATTTTCAAGCTATCCTCTCTCCTTTGAGGAAGCCTTTCGCATTTTTAATCTTTGATGATTCACACTTGCCAAGCATCTCTTTTTCTCATTTTGTTGCTCCCAATTGGAAGGAAAAGTTCACCCAGTGGCTCATTTGTAAAGGATGAGTGAAGAGAGGTGATGTGTAGATGATGACCCTCCCTTGTCTTTTTGGTGGATAGGTGCCTATGACACACACTGCTCCAGTACTGTCCGGGAAACTACCACAGTCTGAGAAACAGAGACACAAATTATCTGCCGTGGTGCCTTTCCTTTTTGTGCTAATTTTTCCTATGGAAAACTCCTTGCATATAAATACAAGGTTTCTGGTAACTCTCTCAGCCACTGTACCCCATGTTTCTATTCATGGAGTTAAAAAAAAAACAACTTTAACGATTAAGACTTGAAGAAATAGTGCCAATATTTTAAAAGTTTCCCTTGATAGACTTCAGTATCTGAAACTGGCAAATCAGGTAAGTTCCTGGAGTGCTGCAGTGTAAAGTGATTATCTGGTTTACTGTTTTCAAACACACTGAAGTCTAGGCAGTGCCAATGAGCACAACAGGGAGGCAGCAGACTGATCCCCAGCAGAGAAACAATCAGGTCTAGCAGAACGTTCAGCTGTGGGGCCAGGAAGGAAAAGCTGACATCCAGATGCCAGTGCTTTGGAAATCTTATCTGGAGTTGCACATATGGGTCCTGCATCTGCTCGGGTTATGCCACCAGTCAGCGTCCAAATTGACACAGCTACCATGGCACAAATAGACAGAGGCATGGCTATATGTCTGGGTGTTTCTGCTAAGACAGCTGTCAAAAGCAGGACTGTTGGCCTTATGAAAGCTAATTTTCAGAGGACCAATCTGGGCACTTTGAGTGATAGGTTTAGCATACCCATACTGACTCATTTCTGAATGTCCATTGTAGGAAGGAGAATGTGTTGATGAAGAATATAGGTGGGTGTGTGCACATGAGCACATCTATACTTGTGGTGAATTTTTTTGGCAAATATAATTAGTGCTCAGGGAAATTTAGGACCAAATTACTTTGAACAATGATTTATAGCAGTGCATGGTAAAAAACTCAGGATACACTTATTCTATCAAAGAAATTTGGCTTCCAAATCTAATAGTGAAGATAAACTGTTTTCTCCCCTTTTACATTAAAACAATGGATAGAGGCTCAAGACCATAAACTAGTATTTGCCTTTCAGAAAGTACTTTTCTTATCTCATCATAATGGGCCAATAGCAAACTGAAAGATTCAGCATAAACAATCCACCTTTTCTTGTCTTTACTCTCCAGAATCCTTAAAAAGAGACAACAGTACGTTTATCTCTTGTTATCTCAATTTAATGTCTTGAACAGCAATGACCAATGGACAAATGTATGTTTTAGGATCCAATTTATATATCTACTTCCAATTTCAACCATTTGTTTATGTAATCCTCTATCGTTATTGGAATCATCAATTCCTGATGGATAACAGGTTAGATATAGGAATAAAGAATTTGTTGTGTGTTCTCTTCTGTTTTTTTTTTTTTCTTCTCTGTGTTGGGAATCCATTTATCAACAATTTTGAAGCCTTTTGTTAAGTTACCATGTTTCTTCTACTTTATTATATTAACTTTTGTGTTGTTATAAAAATATTTGCTAAACTTTAAGCATTGTTATGAAAGTTCACAGATTGGCAAGATAGCACATGACAGTGACTGACATTAATGAAAATCAGGTGGGCATCCTCATATCCAATTCATAATGATATATTCTAATTTCTCTTTTATAACTAGATAATATAATATACATGTGCTCTTAGCATTAGTGATATTTTGAGGTCGTTCTTAAACATATTTTGTAGTATTGGATGTAGCCAAAGCCATGGTGTTCCTCTTGGTCTAATGGGTTCAGTCAGGATTTATTTAATCTGATTGAAAATGAAGGGATCAAACTAAGGCAGGGGCCTTGGCTTTATAATGTTGACTTTGATATAACTCAAAATTTCACATATATTCATACACATTTTGTACCCAGAATTTGGTCTATTCAACATCAGACAAATAATGATAATTTTAAGCCTCCTCAGGGTTGTATGGCCAGGAATATACTGCCCTGATGGGAATGGCTAGCCACACTTCAACTTAGGCAGATGAAGTATTTGAGGTTGGTTTCTTAGGATAGCATTGGGCTTTAGGGAAGAAAAATAAATCCTCTTCTTTAATTCCCCCCATGCACCCTCTGCTGGAAAAATTCAGAAACCTGGAGTTTACTTAGGGGGATCTTCTGTATTGTTGTTCAAGGGTAGACTGGCAATCCTCCCACAAGTCCCATAGTGAAAGGTTGGTTTAATGGTGGGTCCATATCACAAGGGCCTCTCAGCAAGGTGGTGGTTTGTTTATTACTCCCTAAATTGAATATTAGTTCATCAGGTAGGCATTCATGTAATCAGTTACTGAGTCCTGGACCCTGCAATTAGTTGCTGCAAATAGAAATAGTCATGGTTATTTATTTTTTCAGTCAAGTTGAAGAGGCAAATGTAGAAATAAATAATTGGGATAAAATTTAGTAGGATTGAAGTTAGTGTCATAAAAGACTCAAAGAATGAAGGGAGACTTTAAGGAGAAGCTTGAATTCTTTGTTGGGAATCAGAAATGCTATATGTGGCATCTTGAGCAGGACCTTTGTGGGTAAGGGTGTGGTCTCACACAGTGGTGAAGGATAGAAAACCCCCTCAGGTGAAGGGAATGATATAATCAGGTGCTCAGGTTTTTGCAAAAATATAGGAAGTGGTCTTTGTGGATGCAATAGGGGACTGTGGTAAAATTGGCATTGGCATTTGATTTATTTTGATTCAAAGAGAATTAAGTGCTTATTCTATGCCAGCACAGAGCTGGACTCCGGGGATATTAAAGAGTAAGACATTCCTGCTTTCAAAGAATACACAGTATTACAGGGACACAAACTTTCACGTAGTATTTCAGCATAGTGGGTAGAAGACAGGCAGATGAGTTAGAACAAATGTCAGGTTGAAATCAAATGCCAGTGTGTGGGTCATCCATGCAAAAAAATTATAATTTGGAGGTATGATTGGAATCCCTGTGGGAGAAGAATGGAGCATGTAAAAGACAACATTAAATAATGGCGGGGAGAAGACAGATTGAAGTGAAGAAGAAGTGAGTGATGCTTCCAAAAAAATCTTATTATTCCTCTTTACAATTGGGAAACTAAGGCTTAGAAAAGGCAAGGAACTTACTCATATTCACAGAGATAGCAAATGGTAGAACTGTGACCTAGACAACCTGTTATGAAGACTGTGCTCCATGGCTGTGTCTAAGAGAATGGACTCCCAGACTTTGAAATAGCAGATTTTCATTGTGCCTATTCCATAAATAATTAAATAATTATTAAATAAAAATTAAATAATATTGTTCAGGAGGTCTTTTGCCCTTTGCCTGGTAAAAAGTCGGGGCTGCATACTGGATGCCTTTATTACTATTTTCATCATTGTCATCACTGTAACATTTTGTTCCTTATCTCACCTCTATGGGGCACACCACCTCTGCTTATGCCATAGGCTCTTAGCCTCACAGAAATAACGACAGGCATAGTTTCTGCAAAAGATACTGTGGATATTCTGAAACAACAGAATACCTCTGGTATTGTGTAAGATACATAAACCTCTCTTGGAAAGACTTTGGGAGAAAGTAAATAACGACAACACTTCAAGACAAGCAATCACTACTAAATCATTTGGAATATAAAAATTATTCCTCTGGAATAATTATGACAAAATATCCTACTATGAGAACTTGTTTTAGAATTTATATATATGTATATATAATATACATTTTAGATACATGTTATATATTAATATTATATATGTATATATATATGTGTGTGTGTGTATATATATATGTATATATATATACACACACACACACATATTTGTATTGTATATGTATAATTTCCCTTTAAGGAATTGCTAATCCTGACAAAATCCTTTCTCTTAGGATCCCTTTAAAATCTTCCTTACCATGGAGAAAATAGAAATTTTTGTGAGAATATGATCAGGAAAATACACTGGCCTTGGAAATCACACCTAAAATATTTATGTCATTAGAAATGAAAAACTTCTTATTAAGTTTTATGCTGAACCTCATAAGGGAAAGAACTAGAAATGTGTGTTCTGTGCTTTCCTTCAGCAAAACAATTTACAAAGTGGGGTAATGTAGTTCTCATATCTTATGGGGTTGGAGTGAATCTAGTATAGGGGCTATTGTTTGGGATGGAAATCACAATCTCAATTTTATTGAATAAATTTCATTTTAAGATGAAACAAAGAAGCTACATTTATCTTGATTGTTCTTTGTCATGGAAAAATAAGCAATTTTTTTTACATTTAATTTTACAGATAAAATGAAATTAGCTCTTTCTAAAATATATATAACATTTGTTTTTCAGTTTTTTGTAAACCAAACACAAATAACTTTTGAACGAAGCATGTTGTTTCCTCTCTTTATGTGTGTTCATACCAAGTACTGGTAAAATTCCATTATGTTTTGACTTGAACATTAAATATTACCTTGAATATACACTTCCCAGCAGTCGTGTTCTGATAGTGACATATTGTACTGTTTGAAGGGTGTCATATGGTCATCTGTCAGCCGAATGTTGTTCCTTGGTAAGAATTTTATTCTTCAGATGTCATCTAGAATGCCTCATGTTAAAAAGGAAATATGGCAGTATTCACAGAATCTGGATATAAGGAAATTAGAGGTGGGTAGGTTTGAACTAGGATAGCGGAAAGGAATTACCGTTTTAAGAATAGAGCGGCTGTGTAATAAAGATAAAAATTACTGTACTTTTGAATATTTTCAATTTGATATGATTGTATTTTGTAACAGAAAATAGTTCCTTTTAGGACTTTTAGTACCTATTTATTTCTCCTTGTCTTTTTTCATGCAGATAAAAATAAAACAGAACTCTTAGTAGTAATGAGGTAAAATGAAGGTTGCCTCCCTATAGCAATTGGAGAAAACGGTAGCAGAAGATGCCTGTGAAATCACGAGTAAGAGTGATAGAGAAAAGAACATGCTCTTGCTTCAGAATAATTTAGCAGTCAATATTTCTATCAGCAATATTTCTTTCAGCAGGAATTAACATGCTGGCCCTTATCCAAAGACACCTCATCCTCTGTTACATTATAGATCTGATCCAGCTGTGGCTGCTTCTGTAGAGAGAGATGAGGATAGGTCTAATAACCAATTTGTAGGGTATACTGCACCAAGTATGTGGACGATGGATGTTCCACCTCTAAATGTATTTTCTTTCTCTTTAATCTTTGCCTGGGATATACCTAAGATTTTATGGATACTGTTATGTTCCCATCTTTAAAAATCTGGGAGAAAGTATGCCTCTGTGTGTATATGTTACATTGCATTTTTTAGGATCTAGAATCTACACCTAAATTTAGAAAAGAAGAGTGGCACCTGTTTATTAGTTTATCACTATATTTTATTCCTGAACTCTCTTGAAATTAATGGCATCATCCTGTCTTTTTGCATTTTAATGAAAAACTTCAGTTCCATTCTCTAAAAAGGAAAACAAAAATTAAAGCCACTCCATGTGTCCCATGTTCTTTCACAATTATGCACCTTGGAACATTTGCAGATTCCTGACCACTTACATTAGGTACCCTTTGAACTATTTAATGTCCATCAAACTAAAAATAAGGGGAATTGTCAGGCACGGTAGTCTGAAAACATTTAATACCAAAGCAAATAACCAAATATTAAGAAGAAAGAGGAGGCATTTAAGCAGAAGAAAAGCAGAAGTTCTTGTTCTTATTTCACAACCAACGTTATTAACTTTAAGTTTCATTCAGGTTCACTCTATCTCAAAGCTTCTAATTTTTTATTAAGAGGGAGGGGTGGAATAGGAAGGAGAAAGTGATATATTTTTTCAGGGCCAAGAAGACATTGTATTGAAGTTTTTATGGTCAGAAATAGAAAAAGCACAATGTGAGGCCAGTGGTAATAACCTTGTAGTTAATCCTACGGGATGCCACTTTACTTTTCTTGGCTCTTCCAGAATTTCAGAGAAATGTTCACCCTTGAATATATTGATGGCTGTGGATGGTCTTGGATCACACTCCCAGATATACTTTATTCCAAACAGCACAATTTAAAAATGACTGGTTGAATTTCAAATAAGAGAATAGTTGTATTGATGAAGGTGATCCATGTATTGTATAAAAATATTTTCTAATAAATCTGCCAGTGAAACATTTCTCGAACTGGATTTTCAGGTTAGAGTTGACATTTTCAGTGTAAAGAACATAAATTGAAGTAACTAAAATTTTTAATAGATAAAACATTTATTGTGAAAGTTAGTTTGACTAATATAGGTATGATTTTAGTAGTTTAAAGATATAAATTCCTCTTGTCACATATTCTAGTTTATGTAGAAGTAAAAACCAGCACATTTTCCTGCTCTTTAAATTATCCCTGATAGTAACAAGTACTTATGAAACAAATAGAAACCCATAGGAAAAAGAAGGAATTAGTATTATTGAGCATTTATCAGATATTATACACCTGGGTTCTTTACACTCATAACCTCTCAGTGAAATAGCTATTAGCATTCCCATTTTAAAGATAAGAATAAAAAAAGGCAAGATCACTTAGCTGGAAAGTTATAAGGATAGAATTTGCATTCTGTCTGATGCCAGTGACTATGCTTTTTAAAATTCACATAAAAATTTAATGTAATCAAAATAATGCAATTATAACTTAAGAAGAAATGTACTGAAGCTGAGTTGAAATCGTAATTTATCAATATAAGGTCTATATTAATACTATCTGTTTTTGAAACTAGTAGAACATTATTTTGTGTTTTATTTTGATTACTTCCATGGTGTCAAAGGAAGTCTGGAAAGCCCCTAGAATCTAACAGTAAATTTTGCCATAATTTGTTATTTGTGTAATGTTTACCAGAATAAATATAGATTTTATGTGTGTGTGTGTGTGTTGAACTCAGGGGCACTCTACCACTGAACTACATCCCCATCCTTTTTTATTTTATTTTTATTTTTTAAATTTTGAGACAAGGTCTCACTAAATTGCCTAGTCTGGCCTTGAACTTAAGATCCTCCTGCCTCAGCCTCCTGAGTTACTAGAATTACAGGCATGTGCTACCACGTTCAGTCAGATTTTACATTTTGCCACTCATATTATCCTCACTTCTAGTCTGTGTCAGTTAAATTTTTCCATCTTCAACTGTTTTCCCTTACTCTCCTACCCTATGTCTTCTCTTTCTTTTTTCTTTTCTTTCTTTTTTTTTTTTTTTTGTGTGTGTGTACTGGTGATGAACCCAGGGTCTCATACATGTTAGGCAAGCACACTGCCACTGAGCTACATCCCCAGCCTTACCCCATGTCTTCTCAATTCATTAAGTGTGAACTTGAACATGGAGTTTAACAACAGGAAATAACCTCTTAGGGCCAAGCGTATTAGGTGTGATTTGCTGAGTGACTGCAGGAAATGATATTTTCCAGGTGAATTTTTATTATAGATATGAAATTTATCTTCTTCAACCATGTTTTATGATATTAATGAGAAATTTTCTTTTCTCTGAAACATTTTTCAGGTATTTGTTCAAAGTGAATATATTTATGTTCTAAATTATTTTGTACTGAATAGTATGACAACATTTGAGGGAAATGAAGAGGGGGAGAGTAATGGTTAATTAATTAGCAGATCATTAGTAAAGTGTGCCTATATCAAGATGCTTTATTTAATCTGAGCCATTGTTAATTGATGACTTCCTTAACCCATCAAAATGTTATCTGTTAAGTTGGGGGTCACCCTATTTTCTGGTAGTTTAAAAAGGAAGAGGACTCCTTATAAAGATAGTTGAATAGAGAAATAAGGATGTGCTACAAAACCAGATGCCACTAATTAGCATTTCTATGGATGGCATACATTAACCAGAGGAGAGACATTATTGACAACTATGCTCTGCTTCATGCATGCTCCCTTGGAGAGTCTGCTCCATTTCTGAGGTCCAGTGCCTTCTTCCTCTAGGTTTTCTACTTCAGCTAGCTCAAGGAGTTACATGTATTTTGGGTATTTTTTTTAACTATTCAAAAAAAAGGGGAGGAGGGAGAGAATAAACTTTATTTACTCATGTAACAAACTGAAATAGACTTAATTTTCAGGGTTGCAGCTGAATTATTAGAGATTACTGTGTTATAAATGGCAAAAGAAGGGCCCTTTTGCCTGTGTGATAATGCTGTCAGGGACCCTGCGGCTGTTGGCTCAGTTCATGATGTATTATACTGCTAGCATTTCAGTGCTCTCAGGGGATCTCTGGTCCTACCATAAGGTCAAGAGTTAACTACTTGTATTTTAGCTGTGTACTGCTATCAATACCGCTCCTATGGAAACCTCACTTGACGTCATTTTTGAATCTTTGAGACTGTAGTCAAGCTTTAGTGAAAGTCAATAAGAACATTAGACCGTTGTCTATATTATTACTTGCCACTTCCTGCCAGCAATCTACCAATTCATTAGCAGAGAGTTTTGGAACTCTCGCTTGATTATTTATGCAGTCAATAGCAAGTCTTGTCTGCATTCATAATTGTTTGATTTTATGGCCTCTTCTTTAAACAAACATTGTCTATGGTAATGTGATGCCCTGATGGATGGGAAAGGTTTTGTCTGTGAATATCATTTAGATAATTAAAAATGACAGATGAAATCGCCCGCTGTCTTGACCTGTACTTTGTTCCCTCAGTGATGCTGAAGAGATGCTGATTGCTGTCAATCAGAACCCATTGGAGGTTTGTAAATTCTGGCTGCTGTGAACTCTGACCCCCACTGTTGATCTGAAATAGATAATAACCTTGAAATTCTATTAGAATTTAAAAACAGCTTTACTAAAGGGGCACAGTATATATTTCTTTTCCTCTAAAACAGTTACTTAATGTCACTCTTCACAATATCCAGAATTAAAGTAAAATATAGTGTTTAGCAAAGCTTAATCTAGCAAGTCAGAGAGCTTATTCTAGTATTTCAAACTTCTGATTAGGATTCCTGTCCTCTGGTTTGTCCAATTTAGTAAGACTTAAGCTTTTGCCCCTTCACTGAGTGTTAATAATAAGAATTTTACTGATTTGTACTAATTCTGTTGTTGAATGAAATATTTCATGTTAGCATGGTCTTCATGCATTATTTCATATTTATTCTGTGAATTTTTAAATGCATTTATTGGTTTTCTCAAACCAAAAGAAGTACAATAATTCAAATCCTGAAGACAGTAGAATTTTAAAGGCCAATGTTTATGTCCAAAGTTCTCAACAAATCATCAAAACCTTAGGTCAAGAGATCAAATTGATAAGTGCATTTGCCTTGCAAATCATCTTTTATCACTACCCAGATGTTTAAACTATATTCAGAACCCCCACTAGTATTTAAAATATTCATGCAGGTAAATGGTGATGGGAGTAGAGGGGGAGAGCAACCACGTTTATCAATATCAGAACCGTCACACTCCCCAACAGCAAAAAAATCATTAGCACATTCTACAGGCTAGAAAATTATGACAATTAAGCATTGACAGTTTTTAGCACACTGGTTGTAGCAAAGGTATGTAATAGCAGGAGCTCTGTAGTAAGAACTGCAAACAGCAAAGATCTCTTGAAAGGTAATTGAAATAGTGTTGGTTTTTCTACTAGAGAAACTTCTTCAGAGAATTAAGTGAATTTATGAAGGGTCATGTGAAGAGTTATTATTGTTCTGCATTTTATAATCAGCAGATACTTTAAAATGTTATTAGCTCTGTTAGTGCCTCAATCACTATGGAAAATAAATATTGTTATTTATATTTATAGTAAATAATGGAAAATAAATATCATTTACATTTGTCACTTGATGAAAATATCAGAAACATAATTCTTACTTTAATTTTGAGCCTATTTTTCTGGAGTGAAACATGAATTATGCAAGGATAATACTACTTTAAAGTTTTTTTATTGTAGGTAAATGAATTTTTTATAAACATTATCACTTAGGATAAAATTTATTATTGTCTGATAATAAAGCAGTTAATATAGTAAATATAAATATACACACACATATGTATTTCTCTTTAAAAACTTAGCCCAATTCCACTTTTTCAATAACTTTATATTCTTGGAAGTCCTCAAGAATGGCCTATTCTTCTGATATTTTGGCATTTATTATATATTGCCTTATTAGTGCTTTGATTTATTCATTCACTCAATCATTCATGTTTGTAGTCATTAAATAAAGCATTTGTTAAAGACCATTTTGATACCAGGTACTTTTCATAGCACTGATTATTCTGTGTTTTCATCTTATCTACCCAGAAAAATCATAAACCAATGAACATGAAGGCCCAGCAGGCCTCTCCTAGTTTCTCTGAAGTGGCTTTGCTTCCCTCTCTCCTGCCCTTGCCCAGGGCTTGTTTCACTTTGATGTTGTGGGAATGAGGAGTGAGAGGGATAGTGAAGACCTTATGAACTTCATTGAGACAAGTAACTGACAAATTACTCTTAACCCACATTAGCAGGCTCTGTGACAGTATCTCTGACGAAAACTGAGTCACAGCTCATTGGAGTCATGAAGATTACAGCCATTGCAGAATCAAGAGCAAGGTCAACTCTCAGGTTTTGATCCTAAATTCTTCTCCCTACCTAACTTTGTCATAGTGCCATTTGATGTATGGTGAGTGTACTGTAAACAGGGCTGAGGGTTAAATGTGGATGATTTTGGTTCAAAGAGAATATCTTGATTTTCTTATTTTGACCTTTTATGTTGCAGAATTCTCTATTGGCTCCTAGATCCATTAAGTTGTATATGGCAGAACTGTTGTTTGTTTTAGAATTAGTTCATCCTACCTCTGCTAATATTTTTATAAGCCTATTTCACCTGGAAAGAATATCACTTAGCTACTGAAAAATTCTTACTGTTACTGGTCATTTCTATTTTTCTTCTGCTGCCTATAATATCTCATTCACAAATCATGCATAATCTCCTAAATACTAAATTTCTTGATAGGGGAATTTTGTGCACATTTTACCCCATTTCTTTGAGGACTTTTTATGATGCTTAAGACACAGTTGAAAGGATTTCAATTGAACTTATTACCTTACACTCAGTATATATTGAGTGTGTGCATATATTAGTCTATCCATAAAATGGCTCTAGTCTGTTATAGTGTGCACAAAAGCTTTATTTATGTGAATTTTACAACATAAACATATCTCAATATTATTTGTTCCATGGTAGTCTATTTATATGCTTAAAACTTTCCCTCTGTCACACAATATGGACACAAATATCCAATGATGGTGATTGGAGTTGTAACAGATTTTCACAGTACGACTAGAGTATCCATCATATCCATAAGAAAAGAGGATGGTACTGAATTAAGGAAGCTTCTTCTTACCTTTTAAAAATAAATCCTAATAGTGACACCTGAGAAGCAAGTTTCAACCAAATTCCTGACAGTTATAGGTCCAAAATCTGCAGCTGATTGAGTCTCTCTTTTTTCTCTTATAATTATAGTTGACAATTCTCTCTCTTGTAATTATAGTTCTGCAGGAAGATTGAGTTTTTACTTAATATTTGTTAAGTACTTAGTAAGCGATAAGACACAATACTAGATACTTTCAAACTGACATTATCTCATTTATTCTGTATTGACAGTTATGATTCCCATTATTTACATGGAGAAACTGAAATTCAGAGAACCTATGTAATTTGTCTTAAGTCCCACAGTTACCAGGTCACAAAAGTGGAATTTTGGCTTTAATTTTCTGAACCTAAATCCAGAGTTTCAGAGTTCTTTATGCTACCCCACACTACTTCTAGGTCATTCTGTTTTAACAATGCTTTGTTTTAATTAGTCACTTGCATGAAGTTAATGATAATAATTTCCTATTCCTATTGCTGTTAATATTCACCAGTGTATTATAGAATCCAAGTTTTTTACTGTCTTGCCTTATTTCATTTGGGTTTCCCAAGAAATGTAAGAGATAAGTTTTATCATGTACACTTTTGGGGATGAGAAAATTGATGAACAGAAAGTAACTCATTCAAACTACTAAGTGTTCTAGCCAGAATTCAAATCCAGCTTTACCTCCATCCAAAGCACATGCTTTTGACCATTGTGCTTCTAAGTAGCAGCACAGATGCAGAAGCAGGCACTTGATCAGATTCCTTTGATGCCAACTCTGAGAGCATCCAGTTCTACACAGACAAAAATAGACACACAGGTCCTCTGGTTATTTAACTAAATTCAATCTATTTGGGTGGGGGTAATTTTTGTTTGGCTTCATTTCATTAAGTTCAGCCAAACTGATTTATATGATGCCTCCAATTATCTTTTCAGTATACCCATGCCAAAAATTTTTGTTGGGGAAATTTTCTCCTCATTGCTCCCTCTCAGGGAAGGATCATTAAGAAAAATCGACTTCTAGTGGCAGCTGTGTCTTGGGGAGAAGGTTTTTCCTACCTGATTATCCAGTGGTTTTGAGGATGGCAGTTCACACTGCTCTGAGAAGAGTCTAATGTTTTGAAGATGAATAATATTTAAAAAAGTTAAATGAAGCAAACAGCACGTCACACTGTGCAAAGCCCCAGTTGAAACCACACTGTCCAATCCCCTTCCAGGACTGGGAAGATAATTACTAAAGCTTTGTTCCTGTGAAGTAATGAATTTTGAATCCTCCGTATATTTAATTATCTAAGACTAAACCTTTGTTATTTTCTTTTAAAAAATGCAGGTAACACCCAATGATATGTTCTGAGTACTAATGTGATTCTCCAAATCACATCATTGTTTTTTGCTCTTAGTAATATGCCCTAAGAATTATTTGGATTTCTTAGCATCCTTTTATAAGATAGATATATGATGAGGATTTTTATTTTGCCAGTCTACTTCTGGTTTAATGTTGACTTTCTGTTTGTCTCTAAATGTCCTCTGACCTTAATTATAGATTTCTTAAGATTTGTGATTCAGATCTAAAAGAATATGAATCTGTAGAACATTAAAAGTATTTTTCCATGAATAGGGCCCATCTACTCTTTGAATGGAAATTTTACTGCTTTGGTTATCATTCCCAGGTAGCAAAAAGTGTTGATTGTTAATGTTGAAGAGATTGAGATGGTTTTAAATTACCCAAATTTATTTAAAGCACATAAACTCCACATTTGAGTACAAAGCAATTTTTTTTATTCTAAGGGGCTCCTGAGGTTATATTTTACAACAATATGAAAATTAATTGTGACAATAAAGGCCATGATTACAAGTCTTTCACACTGTCCCACTGTGACAATTAGCTCCCGATTGTTAGACCATTTATTTACAAGAACATTAAGAGTTGGAGCTGTCTTGACTTGTAACTGAAAATGGACTATTAGGAGTTTGGTTATGAACCCAAAAAGACATGCTGTAAGGTGCTTTCTTGGCTGAGGATAACTGTACCTTTCAAGAAAACACTGTTGGGGCATCTCTAAGAGATTTCAGGAGCATTGATATAAAAGATGTCAAACAGGTGACTGGCCTCCAACTCTGTCACATACACTTGGTTTTCTTTAGTGAGGACGAACTTTTAAAATAAGTATATTGTTCGTGGAGGGACTCTGACATTGCAGGCAGCATGATCAAAGTGATTGTTTTTTCTTTAGGAATGTGGAGTGCTTGCCCCTTCCAGAAGAACAAGGTAAGGTGGCTACCCCTGAAGTATGCAGCCCGCTTCCTAAAGAGCAACAAGCAGAATGAGGAAAAGCTTCCATTAAACTTTCAAAGAGACACATGTTTCAAACAGACTCGTTCAGCACACACTGCCTCTGTGAAAACACAGGAGCTCTGTGCACAGCTACTCACCTGTGGATGGGACTATACCTTGTGCCACAAGGAAGCAGACAGCATTAGGATCACCCAGTTGACCAAGTATTTTCTAAAATGTTATCCTGAATCCTTGGCCTACCGTAGTTGAAGTTTAAGGGTTTTATTATTTTATTCCATAGAAATAAGCCATTTCCTTTCCTTGATAAGGGATTATTTGCATTTACTTTGGTTTTCAACTCACAATCTTTAGCTCTAGAAGATTTCTCAATGTCTGCTCTAGATCAGTATTCAAAGACAGTGTCGAGTAGTAGTTAAGTATAGATTCTGGACTTGGCAAATGCTGTGTAGTTGATGGTAGGCTCAAATGTTAATGAGCTGTGATCTTGAGCACATGGCTTCAACTCGCTGTGCCTCAGTCTCCTCAACTGAAAAACAGAAGCAGAACTGATATGTAAAGTCTAAAAGGAGAAAGCATAACAGCAGATTCATAATAAATGCACTCTACATGCTATCTGCTGTTATTGTGATTTTTTTACCCTAAGTAATGGTTTTGGTAACTTAAGAAAACTTTGAGGCTTAGCAGCAAAAAAATGTATTCACTATTTTTGATAATTAAATTTGTTACTTATTATTTTCATTCATGGTTTTAACATTTTTTAAGAACTTTCTTCATATTTTTAAAAACCTCTCTCAAGGATATTATGTTAAATAAACAAGTATAGAAAAGCAAATACAGGGGGCTGGGGTTGTGGCTCAGAGCACTCATCTAGCACATGTGAGGCCCTGGGTTCGATCCTTAGCACCATATAAAAGTAAATAAAATAAAAGAATTGTGTCCAACTACAATTAAAAAATGAATGTAAAAAAAAAGAAAAGCAAATACTTCTTGTTCTCACTTACTATGTTAAGACAGTTGATCACAGAGACATAATGAGTAGAAGACTGGTTTCCAGAGTCTGGGAAGGGGAGAGTTGTTAGGGGAGGGAGACAGGAAGGTTAACAGGTACAGTCTTGCACCGGGATAGGAGGAATGACTCCTAATGTTGTATAGCACAGTAGGGTGATTGACAATTATTCATTATGTATTTAAAAATAGTATAGTAAAGAAAAATAGTATACAAAAAAGAGTATTTTGAGTACTCCCAACACAAAGAAATAATAAATGTCTGAGTTGATAGAGATGTTAGTTACCTGATTTGAACATGACATATTGCATACACTTTTTGAAGTATCATACTGTACACTATAAATATGTATAATTGTTATGTATAAATTAAAATTTAAAAAAAATTAAATTAAGTCTATTTAGACCAAATGACTTTTTAAAATCAATCATATAAACTTGTGGTTAAAAGAGGTTTGTGAAATGCTTAAATCTATGTACTCAGAAACTCCAGAAATAATATGCAAATTCCAAGAAAAGAAAAAAAATATATATATATATCAAGGGACATAACAAGAAGTGTTCACCTGCAAGTGTGGAAATCTTGCTCACACCTTAGCCTTATGAAAAATCCAAGTCAAGTTCTGACTTGTTAGGGATGAAAAAAGGAAGAGTAAAAAATATTTCTGGCACTCTATGAGTTTTAAATCTAAATTCTCACAGCATTAAGTAAAGGCTATAAGACTAGTGATTGGGTAGAAAATTAGAAGTATAGACTTGCTGTGAAATTGTTCTGCCAGATAAATTAATGGACCTAATTAAGAAAAATACAAATGACTCTAGAAAGAATGTAGACCAGAATTTTGATAAACAACATAACCTAGAGGACGGTTCAACTCTGTAGGCGTTTTACCTGTTCTGGACAATTCACATTCTGTGATTTTTGGGAACATTTTTAATTAGATAAGACAGTAGTGGAAGTAGTGACGGTGGAGTGAGGTGTGTCTGTGTGTATGTGTGTGGGTGTGTGAGAGAGAGAGAGAGAGAGCGTGCAATCATGTGCACATTTGTCCATAGAAGTAATTTATTACACAAAGCAATTCATACCTGTCTAGGGTTATAGTTCCATTAGAGTTGACCTGAGTTAGAAACCAACTTAAATGTTTGTTGACCTTCTCTTGTGCTTTGTGCTTCACTTGAAAAAAGATTCCAAAGTGGAAAGAAGTAGCCTCATGATATTACACACATTAAATATTGCGGAATACAAAGTTACAATAGATAGGTCTTTTGTAGGTTGTTAGTGACTTAGTATACTAATGCCATTTTTAAGATGTTAGAAAAAGTCCTTTTAGAAATCATTTCCCCTTCAGAGAGTATGAAGAACAGGTTTGTGATGTGTTCTGAAATATTTGTTAATTTAATTGAAGAAAGTGGGCAAAACTGGAAACTGGATTTCCATTTTCAAGCATTGATATAGTCAAAGGCCACCAAAGAGTCCAGGATGGGAAATCTACCCTCCCTTCCTTGGAGTATTATTACCCCGGTCAGGCTCACTTTCCAACCCCAGATTTCACTAGCCCCAAATAGTATTTCCAGGAAACTACACAGAGCCACCTTATTTCCAGAAAACTGGACTTTGTGCTATTGAGTAGAAAAGTGTTAAATACTGGAAGCTGTCTTTTGGTGGGGTCTTCCCTTTTGAGAAAGCTGCAGGAACACATTTCATTAGCAATGTCATGGCACTGCCATGGTGGACTCCAGAGTAGGGTCACCTCATGCCTTTGAGCGTGTTTCCTTTCTTACTGTAAGCTGCGTGTGATACTAGGATCTCACGGGAAAGAGGGCTGATATTTTGAAGGTTTGAAATACGATCACCCATAGAAAACACTGCTAAAGTATTCAATCAATATGGGTGACTATAAAACATATATTTTAGTTTATTATCATTGTCTATTTTTGCATAGTAACAATATCTCAAAAGACTCTCAGCCCTGTGCCAGCTGGGGACACTGTAAGTACTGGGAAGGGCATCCATCTGCCTACCATCAGTCTCAGGCCTTCATTCTAGAGCTTCCAGCACTTTTAGGGAGGAGAAACTCTCCCTAGCTGTGTAGCAGGGTGCTCTGGGGGTGGCCTTGGCATGAGAATTGTCTCTATTTTACGTAAAAGCCATATGTTACCTACCTTTCTTTCTTTCTTTCTTCCTTCCTTCCTTCCTTCCTTCATTCCTTTCTTGATGTTACCCCCCCCCCCCAAAAAAAATGTCACCTATCTTTCTGTGTCTTGGGAGAGGCCACGAAAGACCAACCCATATCCATATGTTCATCTGCAAAAAGCCAGTCTTATATCCACTATTAACTATGAAGCCCATTGCCCAGTAGACATTCCAGTCAGAAAGTTCTTTTGTGTGTCTAACTTAAGTATGAAAACTGAGTTTATTTCTGCTGTCCTGAGGCTTGAAATGTTTTTATTTATTTATTTTTAATTTTTTATTGTGGGTTGTTCAAAACATTACAAATTTCTTGACATATCATATTCGACACTTTGATTCAAGTGGGTTATGAACTCCCACCTTCAACCCATTTGAAATGTTTTTAAAACCAACATGAGCTCATTTAAATAGTGTCCCATGTGTCCCCAAGTTCTTCACGGGCATTTTTTTTTTTATTAACCTGAAAAATCTCATTTAAATTACCAAGCATAAATAATTTTCCTCAAATGCTTCAGCATCAAACTAGGACTTGAAAAAATGTGACCACCAAAAAAAAAAAGGGTTGAAATACAATATTCTTTAGATTTATAATCCTGCATTCAAGAGGTTCTTCTCTAACCAGGGTGAGTTTAACCAGACCTCGCCTTTCCCTCAGCTGACTCTGGGCTGGGTAGTGAGCTTACAGAATCATCACCTTTCCTACCTGTGGGGATGAAGAAGTCTACCTGTCCTCCATAGTTTTAATCCTTCCCCAGACTTTCACATCCTAGAGTGAGAAAGCTTAAGAATAAAATGGCCCTGTTGTGGCTCCTCCCAAATCCACCACTCTCTGGAGGAACAGTTTTCTGCAGTTTGGTTGTCATGTTATTCTGGTATTCATTCATTTCTGCATTCTCTCAATGGGACTTTATCCTGTGCCTTCTATGTCTTGAAATGCAGGCTGTAGAGGCCTAGGAATTGGCCCAGAGCCCATGAATCTATCTCTATGGGGAAGCACTTTTTTTTTTTTTTTTTT
>NW_025999900.1:25889511-25944427 GCF_001458135.2 Marmota marmota marmota | reverse complement strand
CCTTTTTTTTTTTTTTTTGACAAGGACTGCTAAGCAGTTGTTCATGAATGTCAGCTCAGTGGCTGATCAAGTTCCAGCAAATAATAAGAGAGAGTCCCCAGCTATTGGTAGGGTTGGAGGATAGTGGCTTTGGTGCCTCTGTAAATGAATGAACCTAGCACTGGCTGGGCCTTAAGAATTCCTAGATCAAAGAGGAGCTCCAGAAGAGATCTGAGAACAATTGCAACTCACCAGACAAAACCTCCAATCTCAGTTTTCCATTTTTATCAGTCATTGCATTTCCCTGCAATTTCAGAACTGCTGCTGGTTCTCCATTTTTTTTTCTTCTAGAAATGTTTCCAAAGCCACAAATCTTTGAAATATTAAAGGGAGTAAATGAACTAGAACATGGAAAGTTTGTTTGCTCACAGGAAAATCGTGGGTATTTTTTTTAAATTTCAAATTTATGTAAAGGCAGTCCTTCAAATACAATGGAAAGCTTATTTGTTTGTTTTTGTAAATAGGCATTTTAAAAAGAGAGAAAGGGAGCATGAGAAATGTGGACTTCACTCTTTGATGCTTAGCAGGAGGTTTTTGATTTGTTTTTTCATAACTGAGGCCTAAGAAAAATGCAGTGGTATAATATATCACTGATACAACAGTCTGATAGATTTATAAAATGTTTAGTGAATGTATTCCACTTAGACCAGCAGGAACACCTGCTTCTATTATTCCATCACTGATAAAATGTTAAATAGCCTATGTAAGTCATGCAGCTTACATAAAGCCACATAGTTTACATGTGGGGTTGATTATTTGAATGGAGTTATATGGAGTTTGCATTCAATTTCTTCATTAAATGACTCAGTAAAATTATGGGGTCATAAATGGACAGTGGCACCATTTTAATCTCTGTGCATTTTATCTTCTCCACCCACTCGCTACTTCTCTTGATTGCACTTCACCTCCTCCAGTAAAAACTGGAAGATGCACCTTCAGGGATTAACTGTTATTGTGGTCCACGGGTAATGGTGGAGGGCATCCAGATGGTCAGTCTGATGTCATTTCTTTTTTTCTTTTCTTACCGGAGTGGTTTGATTTCTCTTATCATCAGCAAGAACTATAACTTAACATGTGACAGTCCTGTGTCCTCCCACTAACCAATTTAATTAAGCAGTAACTACCAGTATTTATGAAGAAAAAGCACAACCATTTTCAAATGTCATAAAGATAATGCTATAAAACAGCTGTAATCATGATGTACAATATCCCTTTATTGACCTGGCGAGTGGACGCTCAAGAAACAAGAGGAATGGTAACATGCTCTTCCATTTTTCTGAGAACACTTTCCTAGTCTAGCTGAAAGGACTGGCAGTGGCTGCTTCTAAGTTAATGTACCATGCTGCTTCATATTTTGTTTTTTGACTGAAGGACTGAAACCAGATCTTTCTCAGGGGTGTGAAAGTCTTGGTAATATGCCACATGTGGTAGGAACCCTGATTTTCTCAAGAAGCTAAGAGGAGAAAACATTTTAATGTTGAGGCATTACCCAAGTTTCTAGGTATATGGGGCCTCTGGTAGCCACTAGGAAACACAGGGCATTGAATAATCTAGGATTTGGTAGAGGTGGTATACCAGAGAGGAATCACCCTAGTTAAGTCAGATTCTGGAGTGGGTACTGCATTTTCCCTCTCATTGCATTAGATTTTATAGCTAGTATCTATGTCATTATATCAACTATTATTTGTGTATTCTTAACAATAATCAGTTCATAATAAAAATTACCCTTTTTAAATTGATGACCTGTATTTTACTCCTTTGGCTACCAGTTTTTAATATTAATTAGAGGCCACCTGTTCTAGATATTAGAGGGGCAGAAAAGAGGGTAATTCCTTTCCTGCTCATTATTAAAAAAAGATCATGACTGGCACCCCCCATAGCCAAAGGAAGGTTAATAAGAGAAAAGCATAACAAATTTATTTTATCATAGTTTTATACGATATAGGAGCCTTCAGATTAATGACCCCAAAGACCCAAGGTGAACTGTCAATTTTTGTTCTTAGGTTCAAAGATGCATGACCAGCCATATAGAAATATGAATGGACAAAAAAGGATATGATGTAATGCCAATAAACTAAGGAGGCTAACCCAAAAAGACCTGTCTATTCAGATTCTTCTTGGCCTCTTGGTTTTTGTGGCCTTTCTTTCTCCAGGTATGGGACCGAACCCCTTTGGAATAAAGGTCTTAATTTCTTTATGGCCAACTGTCCTACAGAAAGGCAGGGGAGGTTAAACTGATATTTTTAGGTTTAATGACTAAGTTTGGGGAAAATAAGTTCTGGATTCTAGGACCTACCTTGGAGCAAAGGAATTCTAGTTTCTGTGGCTTGCCTCAGTGGAGGAGGGTGGGGAATTAGGAGAGCAAGGGAAAGCCAGAGAGAAACTTTGCTTCTGAGGATTTCATTTTGGGGAATCTCTCTCTTGACTCCCAACAATATCTAGATTTAAGAATAATTGTATAATGGAGACTGTATGCAAATGACATAGGAATTTAAAGGGAATGACAGAGTCTGTCCTCTGGAATGGAATTGTATGTGATTTACTCTGTGTCCGCTGACAACATCAGATATGTAACATACTTAACAGGTGCTGATGCCCAGTCCCCCCTGGGAGACTGGTATCATGGATGAGAGTGTTTCCTATTCTGATTATCATTGTTTGTCTGTCCCTCTTGTTCTTCCCTGTCTGTATTGTAATGTCTGTATCTTTCTTTAGGCCCTGTTTACTACGCCAAGAGAGTTTTTACACTTTGTTTTTGCATTAACTCCAGTCCTTGGTCGTGGCCAGTTAGTTTTCACAGAAAGCTTGGCTTCTGGTGCATTCTGCAGTGTTGGCTGCCTGCTTTGTGTTTAGTGGGAATGGCCCCGAATGGCTGCATGTTGCTGCAGCTCTCTGTCTCAGCTAGCTGGGTGATCTAGACTTGTGTTCTTTGTTAGCTGTGTCCTTTCTGCCCTGTCACATTGAGAGACCCCATGGCATGGGGAGGTGTTTTAAATCCTTTTAGGCAGGAAGAGGCCATCTGAACAGAATAAGAGCTGAAATCGGATCTTCCACGGGACAGAGCAATGATGCGATTTGTGAAGGACATTTTCCTCCTTCCTCTCACCTCAGGAGTAATTCACAAGTGGGTAATTCTGAAGCATTTAATCCTTATATGTATTGACTAATATAAATATAAAACCAATTAATATGAATGAAACTATGAAGGTGATGACTGCTTTGTACAACCAGGTGTTTGACTAGATCTTGTCTTTATAATAAAGGCTCCCAGGAAACACTCCTTACCCAGCTCTTTGATTTATAAACAGGTTGGGGGGCATTTTGCTTTGTCATAGGAAAAAAAAAATTTAAAGAGTATCTAATAAAGCCTGTCTTAAAAAACTCAGAGCATTTATAAGTAAAATGATAAAGATTCATCAATGATTCCTTATTTGGAATTAACATGTGAAGAAAATATCCCAGCACTCTATTTAGCTGTCTAGTATTGGAAAACACTTTAACTGAGGCTATTGGCAAGAGTGTCTTATGCTTGCATTATTTTTTTGATGTGTTAATTTTGAATCTGATAAGGATCTCCTTTCTTGTAATTTTTATTTTTATTTGTCCACTCCCTTACAGGAAGAGAAAGGGGAGAAAGAATTAGAGATCTGGTGGTCTTCCTATTGCAACAAACTTTTTTAAAAAATCTTTTTAATAGTTGTAGATGGACAGCATGCCTTTATTTTATTTGTTTATTTTTATGCCGTGCTAAGGATGGAACCCAGTGCCTCACACATGCTAGGGCAGGTGCTCTGCCACTGAGCTGCAGCCTCAGCCCTGCTATAAACTTTAGCCAGGAAATGTAAGCAAGGAAATAAGAAGAATATCTTTAAAAATACAATCATCTCAAACTAAAATGTATAAAATAAAATAGCATGTTATCAGTTTTGATAAGAATATACATTCAGGATTAGACTTCTTTCCTTGGAATATAACTACTGTAGCAGAATCTATTGCTTATGAGTTTATGGTCAACCTGACACTCATTGTCTGCCTTGCCCACCCCTCCCATAAGCAAAATGGTCAACAAATATGAGTTTGTGTTATACAAAGAAAGTAGAGTGTAAAGATGAGAAGGAGAGAAGGAGAGTGAAGTAAGAAGCAGATAGAAGAAACATTATCAAGAACAAAAAGGAAGAGTTCTCCTGCTTTGCAAGCAACCCCTGAGTCAGGAATCTGTTAGCTGTGAAGGGTTTCCATGGACATCTGACAGAAGAACCCTGACGAAAGAGAATGAGTAATCCTGAGCCAATCCCTTCAGTCCTTCATTCATGCTTTCCCTTTCCTAAAGAGCATTAATCAAAGTGTGCCTCTTCATTTTGTCAGATCTCTTTATTAGCAAAATAATTTTACTCAAAATGCCATTTTTAAAATGGAATACTATTTGGTCATAAAAAGGATGAAATCCTGTCATTTGCCACATGTGGGTGAACCTAGAGGACATGATGTTGAGTGAAATAAACCAGGTACCAAAAGACACATACTGCATGATCTCACTCATAGGTAAAATCTTTAAAGATAGTTGATCTTGTAGAAGGTGAGAATAGAACAGTGGTTACCAGAAGGATGAGAAAATAGAGGGGAAGATGGGAATGGGGAGAGGTTGGTCAATGGGTACAATGTTATAGTTAGATAGATGCAAGAAGTTCTGCTGTGCTGTTGCACTGTAGGGTGACTATAATTAACTGTAATTCACTGTATATTTCAAAATAGCTGGAAGAGAAATTTTCGAATATTTTCACCACAAAGAAATAATAAATGTTTAAGGTGATATGCTAATTATCATGGTTTGATTATTACACAATGTGTACATGTATCAAAATATCACATTGTCCCCTTCAACAGATACAATTACTATGTGTCAATCAAAAATAAAAATAAAACAAAAAAGTATTTCAAATCTACACCACAGTGTGAAGCTCACCGAATGCTATTTCTGATAGTTTTTGCTTCGTGTTAACATCTGGGGTGGGGAGAACAGAAAGGTCAGGTACACTGCTATTAACCAATTACTGCATTTTTCTAACCCAGAATCAAAATTTATGAATACCTTCGGAGAGTGTGCTTGGAGGGGCAGACCTTTCTAATGACTTGTTAGCTTAACAATAAACCATTGAAGCTACTAATTTGCCTATAAACACATGATCCCACTGGAATTGCCCTACACAGTACAGTTCAAAGGGTCTAATAATTGCCCTGTGCTTTTCTATGGAACTGTTTCAACCCCTGCTGAGACTCAGAAGATTAAGAATGTAAAGGGAAGTAAAGCTTCTTTCCCTGTAAACTTGGCTCAAAACCTGCAAATTATCAGTGGTTGCTAATTGAACTCTTTATTTCTTCTCATCGTAGCTCTTCAGCTGATGGGGCATTCACATGGTGTTATTTTTCTCCCTGCCACCGGGTGATCTGTGTCCTGGCCTAGAAGCAATGACATTCTTTGTAGCTACCCATAGAATTTAGAAGGCTGTGGCAAAGACCCAGAGATTGCTGTTCTTGACAGCAGAACATCATGCAAACCCTCTTTTCCAGTCCCACTAGACCTAGTTACTTTCTGACCTCTAGGGTTTTGGGTACTTCTCCTCAGAGGAAGAAGGTGATATGACATGACTCTTGAACTGGTATGTTCTTTTCTTCGTTCTGCTGCAATTTTTTTGGTGAATTTCTAGTTCTGAGTATTCTATTGATTCATTTGATTTGGCATATTTAAATCAAAAACATTGAAATATCAGCAGAAGCATATGATTTTAAATAATAGAAATGAAAACTGGCTAATTTCCAGTCTGTCATTCTCTTGTGTAAGGACAAACTGATCCATTACTCCTTGCTCCCTTCTTTCTCTGCTTTCCATCTTCCCCACATTTCTCTATTTCCCCCCCTCTCTTCCAACTTCTGTTTGAAATGGATGTGAGTACTAAACACATATGTCCCTAGAGGCTGTGGCCTTTCCCTGCCCATCTAACGTGAGAGGGATGTTAATCTAGCTCCATGAACACTGTACTTTTTTTTTTTTTTTGGCTAGGATACACTTGAGAAACACGTACAGTATTCCTAGATCAATAGGATGCTCATGGCCTCTAGTGATTCTCTCCTGTGGGTGGCTAAAATGAAAAAGAAAAACAAAACTTGAACATCAAAAAAGTTCTGACTCAGCAAACTAAATGAATTTTGAATCATTGCTTCCTTGATTAAGGTCAAGTGTGTAAGCAGACAAAGAATGTGAAATTCCAGGGGTGGCAGTTACTAGAATATGACTCTCTTTATCATTTTTCTTTATTAATCACCGTAGAAGCATGATTCTTAACACAGTTTGAAAGAGAAACATGAATTGAAAATGTAAATATACGTGACTTCTTTCCGGCTGGGAGCTGTGGAGAGGAGTGTTCTTTCCCCCATTTCAGTTCTAGTCCATCAGCTACATTGTCCTCATGTGCAAAATCTAATGATTAAAACCTGACTGGATTATTGAGATTCACTCTCCAGGTCTTCACAGCTACACATTTCACCTTTCCCTGCCAGAGTTGGGTCCTTTCCAGGCAGGTGGCCCTTGGTTAAGATGTGGTGGGAAAGTGTCCCCAGGTAGACCCTGTGTTTCCTAGCTGGCCAAATGCTGGCATATTGTCCCCGATTCAACCTTGTCCTAACCCATGCTTGCTTTCTCTCTCTCTTGTGTCATGCTCATGGAAAAGGGGGGAAGTAACTCTGCCCTTTTTTTTAATCTGTTCTTTCTGGGAAATAGCCAAACATCCTTTCAGAATCAAATGCCTATATATCCAGAGGCCATTGGCCACCATCCAAATATTTATTGGTCATTGAACACCTTGCATGAGGTAATTTTCAATTATCTTATTAAACCAAAACAGGGATCTGGTCATGTTTCCTTTGATTATAAATGTAACTCATGTTTTTATTACAGATAATAGCAGTGCTCATGGGGCACTGGTTTTCTGGGCACTGTCCCATAGGAAATGCTGTCCTGTATCATTTGTGAAGGAAGACATCAGGAACAAAGAACATAGGGACTGGACTACTAGATCTTCATGTTGCAGGAGATTAGGGATAGGGAATGGCACATGCCCAAATGTGGTACACATGTTTTATTACATGACAGAAGTTTTTTAAGATTTCTATGATGGATTCATTAGGAGGGAAGTTGAGTATATGGACTATCTTGAGGGGAAATGACTATCAATTATTTTGCAGATCAACAGCTTTATCCTTGGACCCAAGTGCTTAAACAGTATTAAATTTTTCCCTGGGCTTCTGAGTTCTTTTACTGATAAAATCACCTGTTTTTAATTAAACCTTTGATTACTTTATTTGCTGAGTAATTTCAAAAGTAGGGCCAGGTACTGTAAGTTCCAGGTGATGGTTTAAAACCCCAAAGTATAGCAACTTTCAGGTTTGTGACTAGAGAGCTCCATGTAGTGATTCTGAGATGGTATAGAAGCATACTAGCTGATAAGAACAACAACAGAGATAGAAAAATAATGCTTATAATGGGAAGTTATCACAAAAGAATAATTACTTTATTCTAATATCCTTTAGACTGAATCCCACCACCAACAACAAATGAAAACAATGTGGTTATAATATGTGTTAAAATAAGTATGTTTGAGGGTAAAAAGATCTGGAAGGTTTGTTTCGTCTTAGAATTTTAATTGTCATTGCTGTGTTTTTGTTTTTATAATTTTAAAAAATAGCACATCACCTATCTGTGTAATTATTTTTTAGTAAAGTGCTAGGCTAATAGACAAAAAGATACATAGTGTGATTAAACATTGCCTTGATCTGTGTCTTCTGAAATGTGGGAAAGCAGGATTTATTCAGTTTACCAGCTTAATCTGAAAGTAGAAACAAAGTACAAAATATTCACTGAGATTCATACATTACTATGATTCTGGAAGAATCTAACCCCAGCCTGCTGTGCTCTACCCCAGTTGAATTCCACAGAAAGGAGTAAGAATGAAGACTTCTAGTCTGTTGAAATATGTAGTTGCATTGTTCCAAATACCAAGTGAGTTATCCCAAAAAGTCCAGCATAGCAAGAAGCTAAAGGGGGCATCTAAAAATAATAGATGGTTCATCACTGTTAAAACATTGGACATAGATATTTTGTGAGAAGTTGATGTTAATTGAGTCAAGAAATGCATCAAGTTGTGAATGATCAGGGTGCTTTATTGCCTTCTTTGTAGCTCTAACTTTGGCAGTTTCAAGTGAGTTGATTTTTTTTTCCAAAATTGATGCATAAATAAAATCAATTTATAAATATTTATAAACTTATTTCATTAATCCTTTTCTGCACTGGTGTCATGAAGCTGCATAAGTCCAAGGAATTAAAAATAATAAATAAGAGAAACTCTTGAGTCTTTCTGTGGTCTTAAAACTTACCAAATGTGACTGAGCTCATGTAGCTTTTCTGCCCAAGTTAAATTTCAATGACAGTTAAAATTTCCAGAGGCTTAGATTGAATGTAATACATTCAGCTTATTTAAACTTTTGACGCTGCTCTTCGATTTTGACACCATTCATCTATCTGTTCTTTCCATATCTGTCACTGTATTTCAGGCTCTTTCCCCTCACACTCAGATGATTGGTACCTACTCCTAAATTGTCCTCTGTCTTCCTGCCTTCAGGTGCTGGTTGATTTAATCCATCCCCTTCATGGTCCCTGGATTAATAACTAGAATATTCCCATGACTTTTTAATATTCCTATGACTTTTTAATCAACCCCTTGGTTTAGAAAACAGAAAATGCATTACTTCTTAGTGCTATCCAGACTTCTTTTGCAGGTATTCAGGGCTCTTTCTGTAAGGTCATTATAAAGATGGGTCCAAATCTAACCTTTTGCCTCAGGAGTAGTTGATATTTTTAACCCACTTCTGCTTAGTTCACATTTCTGGATTTCGGAAATTTAGTCTTTTGAGCCCAAATTTATCTTCATCCAGGTTATCATTCCCTATCAACTGGAGCTCAGGCTTTGGCTGAAACCTAGTTTCCAGTGTTGCCCAAGCAGGGCTGAGGTTGAGGGTTTTGGGCATCAGAAGACATTTGGTAATATCTGGAGACATTTTTGCTTGTTACAACTGGGGAGCTGCTACTGGCATCTAGTTCATAGAAACCAGGGATGCTACTAAATATCCTAAAATATACAGGGCAGCGCTCACATCACGTTTTTGAGTTCAAAAATGGTGCAGACATAGAGAAACTCTATAGCCCTATCATTCACTATACTTGTCTAAATCTCTGACCAAGTTACTTACCATCTTGAAAATATGTTGCTTTTCCTCCTTTGCTTTGCCCTTGTTCCTGCCATTTCCGCTTGAAATGTCTTCCTAAGCATCTACAGGTGCTTAATTTAAACCCACAAATTTTCTAACCATTCCTTCAAGTTCAGCTTAGATGTCATGTACCCTTCCAACCCCCCACCCCCCAAAAAGCCTCTCCTGGTAATTCCATGTGACAGTGAATGCTCTCTCTTGAATTAATACAGTGTTTAGTCTTTACCTGTAGTCGGGCATGTTTCTGGCAGGCCATCTGGTAGGGTGTTTGTGTCCACCATGTTTTACAACCCATTTTAGACAATTCTATTTAGATGCTGTACAACTCAAGGTACAATGTAAAACTAAACCACATGACAGCTTAAGAGTTCAATCCATGTCTGTATTGTTTTGCATTTTTTTCTATATTTTAAAAATATTTTTAAGTTGTTTATGTACCTTTATTTCATTTATTCATTTATTTATTTATATGCGGTGCTGAGAATCAATCCTAGTGCCTCACACATGCTAGACAAGTGCTCTATTGTTGAGCTACAACTCCAGCCCCAGTCATAGCAGAAACAGCATAGAAGTTTTTCATAAATTGTAATATGCTTTCTTCATATTGCTACCAAGGTTCCAAGTTTTTTGCAGTAGACTGGGGATTGAACCCAGAGCTTCATGCATGTTAGGCAAGCACTCTAGTATTGACCTACATTTCCAACCCTTTTTTAATTTCATTTTATTTTTTGAGACAGCATCTTGCTAAGTTGCCTGGGCTGACCTTGAACTTTTGATCATCCTGCCTCAGCCTCCTTGAGTAGCTGGGATTTACAGGTGTGGGCACCATGCCAGGCTTCCAAGATTATTATTTTAATAGCTCCAATTTACTTAATGTTGACATGCTCCAATTTACTTAACTAGACTTTTATTTTAAGCAAACTCAATTTTATTTTTGGAGAAGCTAAATAATACCTAAATAATATTTTTGTTATGTAGCTTTTTTTTCCCTTCATCTTCTATGTTTGAACTGATTCCAAGGAATAATCCAAATGGTTTGAAAAGCTTTTATTGCTGGTGATATATATTGCCAAATTTATTCCAAAATTATATTCCAGTTTAAAGGCCCAGTGACAATATCTAAGGAAACCATACACTATACCTGAAAGGGTCAAAAGATCTAGATATAAGTGACATTCTGCTCCTCACTAATTATGTGGTCTTTGACACACCACTCAATCTGTTTGATTATATTTTCTTACCTACGAAATGGGGATAATAAACCTGCATTATAGAGTCATATGTGTTGTCAGATGGCATCTTTATGAGTAACTTGTAAACGATAAATTTGAACATTGCCATTTTTAATTCAATAAATAGTTAAAGTCTATTACATGCTTACCAGTTGGGTTAAGACCCAAGGATACAGAGATGAGTCTTGGCTTCAAAGAATCCTCAGTCTAGTGCTGTGTAACTATTAAAATATCTTAGTCACAGAATTGAGGAAAGATTGGCTTTTTAATAATACAAGAAATGGAAAATGAAGTAGTCCCAGTGATAGGAAATACTAGTGTGAAAAACTCACCAATATTTATGGTTTCTTCTTTTCTCATATGTTAGGATGACACTTTCTTTATTGCTCTTCTCAGATGTGAGTTTTTGTTCCTCTTACCCCCACCCTCGGGGAAATTCAAATAATTTTTGTTTTAAATTCCATTTGCTACAGATGTCATTTCTTTATTCTTTTCTGAGCTCCAGGTCTCTGGAAGCCACATGAGGACATGGCCCCACTTGTGTCTGTTGTGTGTCTCTCCCATCAAGACAGCTTTGCTTTGGAATAACTGGGAGTATTTAGGAACTCCAGCATCCTTAGATCTGTCTTCTGGAGATAGATATTGATTTTCCTGCCTTTGAATGTAAAGGCCCAGAGTGAGCCCTTTAGCTCCCGTCTCTGAGCATGCTGGGCATCAGAAGCCAAGGGTATGGAGGCAACTGCAGGAAAATTCACCAGAACTGGCAGCGGAAGTACCGCTGGTGTGAGTAGACACAGTAAGACAGAAGTTCTTGTCTGAGGACCAGAAGCCACAAAAGCAGGTTGACCAAGAGCAAGGATAGCTTATGTGGATAAAGATAATTTAAAAACACTTTCCACTTTGTATGTACCTTTGAAAAGTCTTCACTATTGAAATGCAAAGGGCTTTCTGCTTGATTTAAACTCTCCCCTTAGGGGGCTGGGCATGTGGCTCTGGGGTGGAGGAGTGCTCACCTAGCATGTGTGAGGCACTGGGTTCAATCCTCAGCCCCACATAACAAAAATAAATAAAATAAAGGTATTGTGTCCATCTACAACTAAAAAATATATTTAAAAAAGTTCTGCCCTCAGGTAGAATTGACTGACCTCATCAAGTCTAAGATCTTAAGGATTTTAGAGAAATTTTCCCTTCTTTCTAGATGGGGCTCTAGAATAAAGTCCATATGTCCCAGCCACTTCCCCATTATTGTTGTTAAAATGTACCCAATAATTCTTGGTTTATTCTCTTCATATTAGATCATAAATGAAAATTAATCTTCCTCTTTTGATGGATATTTTTTTAACCTATCCTTCTATTTTTCTCAGAATCAAGTAAAACAGGTTGTATCTATAGTTAGAAACCCATACAATTTGGATATGGCAATATTTCCAGGCAGCTTGCTTATATTTTCAAATAAAAAGAGACAGACAAGCTTAAGCAACTGCAGGTGGATAGGAAGAAGCAGAGATTAGTTCAACCTAATATCCCACAGTTCACTTTGGTCCAGCAATAAAAATTTGCTTCCCCCCCCCATTCTGAGTCAGCAAAAAATAAGACAAAACAGAAGTTAAGTTGGTGGAGAGCAGTAAAAATCTTTGTTAATCTCTTGTTTTTATGATTTTCTCTTAGTTTAGCAGTTTAGATGTAAAGTTAGATCATAGAGCATTTTGTGTAATATAATGAAGAAGCATCAGTTAGTAGTTTCCTTCAATTATATCATGAATGGTTCAAAGAAAAAAGGAGGTAAAATTCAACCGGTAATTGAGAATGCTTTTAGATTCCTGTACCAAGCCTTTCTGCTTCGTCACTCCCATCTTTTACCCAATACTGACAGTTTTTACTTGAAATTTAAGAAGCATCTGAGACTTTTATCTATAATCTTTTCCAAAACTGTAATCTGTTATAGGGTGGTTCTTTAAATTCCTTTTTGAGAATTTAATTATTGATGTCTGACAAGTGTTAGGACAAAACAAACATTAGATTAGAAAACTACCTTCTCAAGTATGGCTGCTTCACCTCCAGTAAAGACAATTTGAGGGCAGTGGGGTTGGATCTCTTGATGGTGACAGGAAGGGAAGTTTGATTCTGACACTGTCCTCTCCTTTGGAATTGTGGGTTGAAAGAAACCAGTAAACTTTTAAACAATTAAGTCAGTGCAGAGTTGAAATGAGGGCATGAAAGTTTTAGAATTATAGACAAGAAATTTGAATAGTGGAATTCTCTTTTCCCCTTCCCATCCTCCGATTTCCAAGATTTGCCAAAAGAAAATTCTTTTACTTAAAGAGCATGAATCCAGTGTCCCAGGTTTTCCTGAGATATGTGAAATACCCAAATTATATCAACAAATCTGTCTTTCAACGAAAAGACATAAGACTGTACTTATGGTGATACGTATGTGGTTCAGACTTCCCACAGAGTCTCAAGTTGTATAAAACATTCCAAGTTCCCTGTATCTAACCCACTAGAAAGGATTCATTTAAAATTTTTATCTATGGATAGAAGGAAGCTTTCTCATTTTTCACTCTGTTGACATTGTGAGTAGATTCCATCCTTATCAAGCAGATCCTTTACATATTTCTGCAGTTTTTCTGCAACTAATGTTGGCCTCATTGAAAAATCTGTCAGTCCTACAAAGGAACATAAACCCACACAAACATAAGACAACAAGAAGAGGAAGGACATGGACTTCTCTTAGAAGTCACTTCTACTTGGTATTTAACCAGAACAAAGCCTTTCATTTTTCTTCTGTTATTTATAGATTTTTTTTCCTTTCAGCCTAACTTAACCACATTCTTGGCTCTTCAAAGAAATTTTTTATTTATTTACTTCTTGTCCTCCCTAATTTTCTTTAAATCCATATCTTATACTTTCCTCAAAGTCCATCTCAAAGTACGTTTTACCTTCATATGAGTTTTCTGAATTGTTAAGCCTGCATGGTATTAAACACTTGCTTCAGTCTTTTTCCACTAACATCTTCTTTATAAACTGCCCTGTATGTAAATCACATCCACACACATAGGTACTGTAGTATATTTGAAAACATTAGCTACAGAATCCCACTGAGTATGTGGTCCACATACAGAGTGCTTCTTGTCTTTACTGTGGTCTCTCACAGTTTAGCTTTTCATATTTTCCATCCAAGATAATCATGATCCTACATGTAAAAATGTCTCAAACTGGTAGTTCTGTTTTTGATTCTGCCTGTTTCCTCTTCAAGCCATTCATTTCTCTCCTTCTTGACAGGATATGTCCTTTGATTCCTACGAAATACTTATCCAAATTTACCTGTTTTAGGACTTTTCTCTTATTATGGTGTCTCTTTCAAAAAGTGTTTTATTTGGTTTCTTTCAGTACTTACTGTTGCTACCTAGTGTATAAGACTTGCATGAATTGAAGTTTTATATTTAATTGCCCTTTTGTATTGTATAATATCCAAGTTTCTTCCAGTTCTCAATTCAGAAAGCTCCCAAGATGTCTTTGTTCCTAGCTATATGGGAGCACCTCTGCAGACCTCTCTTCTTTTGGCATTTTAATATCAAGCTCTTTACACGCCAGGTATACAATAAGTGCTTATGAACCAGCTCCATCTTCACAAGTAGAAAGCCACCGAAGATGGCTTAAGCTTCAGCATGCGCGATTTAGGTTGAACATAAGAGATAAATTCCCTGATAATAAAACTGATTGAAGGTGAGAACAAAGTATTGAAGAACAACAAGGACTGTATTCCCTGGAGATCTCTGAAGGGAAAAAAATAATTTATCTTGGATGGAGTCAGGCCACTAGACTAGAAGATGTACTGAGATTTTATCTGTCTCTAGGATTTTATTAAAATCCTCAATGATAACACTACTTTCATAACATGTTTCTAGAAAGGAGTTTCTAGTTTATATATATTTTTTCTGTTAAAAAATACTAGACAAAAATAACATAGTAAAGCCTAAATTATTTTATAATGAAATACAGACTTTGAGTAACTAAATCATGTAGGAACTACATATTTCTGATGATATGTATCTATCCAGTACTATTAAATAGATGTTGTTTTGTGTGTTTGACTTTTTCACATATCCAAGAAAAAATAAATTTCAAAATATTCCTTTTTCTGCCTAGCAAATGACAGTAAGTCTATCACAGATAGACATGTTTGGTTCTTTCTTTATCACAAGAATTAAGTTTCCCATTTTATAGAAATGAGAAAAACGGAAAAGTGAATCTAATAGTTTCTTTCTATAGCTTACACCTTCTACTTGTGATTGTTGGTATTTTTGCCTATGTGCACATTTCTCACGTTTTATTTTTTTCTTTCTACTTTGTTTATTTTTGGTTATTTTACTAAAGTTTCCAATTACAGAAATGGGATTTCTAGGAAGAGGAAAAAGCTTCTTTTTTTTTTTTTTTAAGTGCCATTGAGATGAGCCTTTGTCTGGGGCTTTGCTTTCCTGAAGTGCTTTTATTTTTTCTATGATTTTTGTTAGGGAAATGGTACTAAAAGTAGGATCTTCAGACTTCTAGGCAAGTATATGCAAAATTATGTACTTAGGAATCCTATTCAGCCTAATTGATAAAGATTTTACAAACAAAAATTTAGAGTATCCATCTCTTTTATCTTATCTCAGACTATGAAACGTTGTCCTTGATTATGAGAGATGCTAAATGAATAGTCCTAGAAGATCTTCAAGAGTTGCTTGCTTATGAAAAAATTGTTTTGAATCAATAGACATTAAAAACTTTTGTGAAAAGAGTTGTCCCCTTACTGATAAAGATGTAGTGTGGACCAAATTATGTCCACTAAAACATAACTTTCAATGTAATAACATCTCGAGCTGACACAGACACTTACCTATTCCCAAAGAGTTTGATGTGGATATTGCATGGCGTAGGGTATACTTATAGTGAATTTGCTATTCCTACTCTGGGTGATTACTTTTGAAGATGGACAAATGGTTAGCATGTCCAAAATGAAATATTCTGTTGAAGTCTTCAAAGGAAGTTGTGTTTGGATTCATATTCAATCTTTCCAATTATTCCAAGAAATAGATGCACCAAGTCTCTTGTTTGAGCTCTACTGCCCCACATTAGACATTACCTCTTCCCTCTGAAGTGCCACCAGGTCAATGATGCTATTGTCATCTAAAATATCATCTGCTTTCATGGAGACAAATTTTATAAGTTAGAAAGCAACCGGGGGAGTATGTGTAGATATAATGTATAGATTTGACTCAAGAGGAACAAAGAAACACTAATAAATAACTTTCTTATTGTGTCTGGTAAAATATCTGATTTTTGTTAAAAACCAGTAGTTTTTAAAACGTTCATGGACAGAGGACTTCCATGTATCTTCTCAATAGTTGCCTTCCTGTAGTTAGTTTTGGATCCACTGGACTTACACTCACACATATATTTTATCAATGCTAACAGTTTGTAAGGACACATTATTAATTATCAAAGGATCAATGAACAAAAGCAACATAGAATTTTTTTTCATAACTCCACTTCTGATTATACACAGAATTCAAGAGGAACCAAAGCTGAAATTTCCATAGAATTTAAAGCGTATGTCCTCCAAGAGCATTACCCTACTTCAAGCCCCACCTAACCTATTGGCAGTGCCCGGCATACCCTATAAAGTGATTGGTCATGTGTCTGCCTGTGACCCTGAATCTTCCAGGAAAATAAATGATAAGCTGTGACTCTATAAACAAACAAAAGGACAAAGGGCCTAAGGTTAAACAGATTTCACCTGATTTGAAAAGAATCCAGGGTTTGCCATAAAGAATAATAGATAACATGGGAGCCTCCCAGGATGGTAGATTACTGGTAGTAGGCAGTGTATTAACAACAAGCCAGAGAATTTCCACAGGGATATTTCCTGAGGCACTGAGAATAAACTAATGTTTATTTTTAAAGGGACAGTCAAAGCAGTGAAATATGTTTTTACGAACATTTCCGCGGACTCTTCTTCCCCTCCCCTACAGTGCTTTCTGTAATAATATCTACATTTCTCTGCTGATGACTTTTAAAAGAATATGTTAGTGTACTTGCACCTTGTTCTACTATTTAAGATACTCTTGGTTTTTTATTTTTATTTTCTTCTATTTTGAGGTGGGTTGCAGGTGAGAGAAAAATGCTTAGAGAAAATCCTTTTGGAGTTGAAACACTTTCATTTGAATATTTCCTCGATCATTGATCTTCCATGCAGGGCTCCATTTATCACTTTAGACAGCCCTGCTTTTGGTTCTGTTTCTTAATATGTTACCAGAGGCTTGTCCTACTATATGCAAATCAGTTATTTTAGCAGGACTTTCCTTTGTTCATCTGTTATCAGTTATTTTATCACCATCTATGGATAGTGCTCTGGATCATAAAGAATGAGGTACAATCTCACCACCCACAAGATACTTACAGTCTATGTGGAAAGACAAATCATACACACCAATTAATAATATTGTGTTACAGGAAGCCCAGCTTAAATTGACATTGTGAGGTATTACATTGTGCATTATAGGAAATTGAGATGGAACTCAAAAATCTGATAATGATAAGCAGGGAGAAAAAAAGGCTTAAAGAAGAAAAAAGTCAGTGTGACTGGGTCATGTAGGCTGAGCCCCAACGTAGATTAGGATAATAAGGCTAGGAAGATAAGAGTGGTTAGTAATGGGACTGGGTAAGGGACCAAGGCAAGATAGAATAAATAAGGTATTATTTAATTGCTAGATATTATTATGACATCAACCCATTTTTACTCTATGCCAGAAAATTATGTGTATTTTATAGAGAGGCACGTTTTCATATTTCAAAACCATACCGATTTTTGTGGGTGATGGTTAAAGAAAGCCACAGGGGACTGACTTCTTGAAAGTACCTTTATGTTCTTCCTGAAATGTTGCTGAAGGAAAAGGCAAATCCTTATTTACTTGTATCTGTAGGAGGTTTTTCTTGAAAGGTGATTTCTCTTTAAAGCTCTTGATGAAAAATCCTTATTTAGTGACCACAATTGAGACTAGGGGAGAAGATAATCTTTGCAGATAGGAAAATAAGAAGATAAAGATAAATTTATTTTTAGAAGGAAATTTACTTTCTGGGTAATTAAAGTGTTTCTATCTGATAAAGAGCCGAGTATAACAATTTCTGGGTCTTATGGTAATCTGATTTGTCTTGTTTTAATGATGAAAAAAGGAAGTAAAATTAACTGGCTGCTGAATGGTGAGAGGCCACCTGGGAGAGAACTCACAAAAAAGTAGGGAGAGTGAGAGTGTAGGAGTAGCTGATGCCCAAAGTGGGAGAATATACTGAGGGTCTGGAAGCGGTTTCCTTGGAAAATATACTTTCAAGTTACTTTTTTTGAACACTAGAAGCTTAACTTTAAAATGCAAGGTATTTGTCAACATTATCTGAAACACTGGACTGGAGGCAAATGTTCCAACATATTTGTTTTCTTACAATTAAAGCTAAGCTGACATGTTGAAAAGATGGTCTTCAAAGATATTCAGGGACTGCTAAATTTTTGTCAATAATTAGCCTTCACATGGCTTTATAGACAAGGAAGTCATATTTTTTTTTTCTCCCCACATTTGCCAAGTAAGGATTTTCACTTTTAAATCTCCTCATCCTGGTGTTTGCATTTGAGCATTTCAAACCTACTCCTCGCCCTCCACCACCATGTGTAGTATTGCATTTATGCATTCAACTTCTTACTCAAGTGATGCTATTTTTTTCGTCCTCAGCCTGACAGCCACTAATAATAACACATGAGGACAGTCAGACAAAATGAAGACAAATGCTGCTTGTCGCAGCAGAATCATAATGTCCTCAGACTCAGTAAAGACAGTCTAACTGTATGTGGATGGTCTTTATAGCTTATTTAGACCTGTGGTTTTTCCCTGTGGTTTTTTTTTTTTTAAAGCACAAACATTGTGCAGAAATACATTAAGGCAACATATGGGCCTGTTAGTTAGCCAAAACAATGTGGAACCATGGAGAATAGAGATTGCAAAGCACAGATGGGTACTGTAAAAAATTCATGAGTGGCATAACAGATCTAAAAGGTAAATTTTAGTCAAAATTCAAGTGGAAAACATAGGAAATACTTAAGAATTTGGCTTTATGAGGTTTTTCAAATCACACAAGATGAAACATTGTGAATATTCCGCAGATTTGTTTATGCCATAATGTGAAAATCAGAGCTCATCATTCAACAATAATTATGTCTATATAGATTCATGCCATCAGAAGTAGATTGCTGATAAACAATAGCGCTTTGCTTCTATTTGATGTAAACGCTGCAGTATTAAATATCCATATTATTTCCAGCTCAATATTAGAAAGTGTCAGTCATTGTGACAAGCCAGGCAAGAGGAGCTCATTGAGCTGTCCTCTGTGTAGCCAAGTGCTGTCGAATAACCAAGTTTTCATGCTATATTACTTTGTTGTTAAAATTGAGTTCTAAGCAGTAAATTGGCAAATCATTTTCCCCTCTTTTACATTTGGTTCTTTTAACTAAACCTGAAGCCTCAAGGAGACACCAGATTCAAATGTGTATACAATCAAGATGCACTTTGAATTCTGCAGAACACTTGTTTTTTTTTTTTTTGCAGTTGTCACTGTGGCTCATCATCATTGTTTTCTTTTAGGGGAAAAAAGAAAAAGTTATACTCCAAGTACCTGAGACCAACAGTGTGCCTTTGGTCCCCACTATAGCTGATCTCATTCATAAAATTTCTTTAAGAGTCATTCCTAAAAGGGAGTCTGCCCAGTGAAATAACTTGGTTCCTTAATTTCCAGGGAGATGGGGAGAAAGCAGAAAGAATAGATTTCTCTGTATGTCTGGATTTCTGTTTACCTCAAACATACCTTAGAAATGGAAACAACTTTAAAAAAGACTTTTAGATTCTAACCATAGAAGCATTTACCATTTTGAAGCTTTTTGATGTCAAGTAGAGAATGATGCCCTCTGAAATTCAGAAATGTTTTGTCCTTTTGTTGCTAGAAGGGAAAAATGCACTATGCTAGTCTCTGTATAAATGTTGAGGTGACATTCAAAGTGATCTGCTAGGTAGTTAAAAATCTTAAACACTGGGTAGACTGGTTGTTCTGAACTTACTGTTTAATTGTTAATGAGACTGTTGGTGCAGAAATTTACAGAGGGTCCCATTATATCTTGAAATGACAGGAGTACATTATTTAAAAAACTATTTAGCATTAGGATGAAAGATGATTAGATTGAAAGTAGGTACTATGAACAGATAGTAAATGAGATCACTTATTGGACTGAACTGTTTTTGAATTTTTGAGGTTTGTTTTTTTTTTTCCTATGGGTACCATAAAATAGGCAGGTTTTGTAGTGGGCTTCTCATTTTTGGCACTAACACCACTGTCGGGACCTTGAAACAGCAAATTGAACTTTCTGATGGTTGTCCTAATAGCCCTTTCAGGCGGTTTTTGGTGTCCTTGGTGAATTAAAGTTTGCATTAGTGAACCCACTGAGCAGCGGCCAAGACTAATTCTCGGCTCTGTATGACATTTCACACATTGTCAGTTCTTAGTAAGTGTTATACGATAACATTTTGAGATCCTCATCTGAGAGTTGATGGGGAAATATCAAATAGTATATGTGACGTTTGCCAACGAAGTCAAGCCCAATTCAAAAGTATGTTGTAGAGGTTAATAAAGATGATAGCATTGTTTCCTTTAAATAAAAGATAGATTTACTCCTAAAATTTAGCATAGAGGACTGAGAAAGACTATAAGAAATAAAAAAAAAAAAGAATGAGAGAAAGAGGAAGATAAGAAAAAGTGAAAACGAGGAAGTTGCAGGTGTAAAGGTGAAAATTACTCGCTTCCTTCTCTAGTAGTTATGCCTCCTATCCCTGTAGATGTCCCCTATCTCCTGTGTTTGGGTTGTGTGAGGAGCAGATCCAATGGACATTTTAAAGGCAGGACAATGTTCTATACTAAGTTTGGTGGGTAAGTGCAGTCACCTGAAGAAGTGAGGAGCTACAATTTCAGACCTAGGTAACCAGAGATCCAAAAGGGCATAGATAGTTTATTGATGGTCAAGAATGTTGAATTGATTCTCCCTGCTGACCATAGTCTTTTTTCCTTTTTATGGGATTCAAATTATTTAATTTAATTTTGCTTAATTTATGCACTATTGCTAGAGTCACTCCAGGGAGTTGTGAGATATAATTGGAAGCATTTGACATTGTCTTCCAATGCAATAATTTTACCCAGAAACACCTTGATAAAAGTCACCCAAAACAGAATCTGTAATAGGAAATGCACATTTTAATTCAGAGACTACTTTAGATCCATCTAAGAATGGGGAGGAAGATATATATATATATATATATATATATATATANTATATATATATATATATATATATATATATATATATATCTTCACATTTTTAATTGTTGCTTACCAAGGTCTTACATGTATATTTGGCATTTTTAAGACAATATGAGATGGAAGCAAATATACTTTAATATGGCAATCATATTTTGAGCACCTAGTATGTTGGGTACTGGAGAGATTCAGTGGTAACAAGCCAAGGACCTTTTTAAAGAATAAAATCAGACTTTAAACAAATAATTACAGATGTAATTAATGAGTGTTCAGAGGATACTGTGAAAGTTTATAGCAAAGTAAATTGACTTAGGTCAAAAGTGAGTCAAAGGAAATGATAGGTTCAAGAAAGTTGTAATACTGCATGTATTCATGGAAAAGCTAAAATGTTTTTCTCATAGAAGTAGAGGGTATAATAGTGGTCACTAGAGGTTAGGAAGGGTAGAGATTCAGGGTATGTAGAGGTTGGATCCAAGTACCAAAATATAGTGAGATAAGAGGAATTAGTTTTAGTGTTCGGTAGCACAATGAGTAACTACAATCTACAACAATTTATTTCAAAATAACAGGAAGAATGGAGCTTGAAGTTTCCCAACACAGAACTGCCAAGTGTTTGAGGAAATGGGAATGCTGATTACCCTGACTTGATCTTTATACATTATATACATATATTGAATTATCCTACTTTATTCCATAGATATTTGCTAAATTCAAAAAAGAAATGTTATCACTGTAACTTGTATTGATAGGGAGAGAACATAACTTAAACCAATCTTCCTCTCTCCCTTCCTCCTTTTTGTAATTGAATAGCTAATAAATATGGGTTGAATGTTAATAATGGGTAAACACATTATTGAGTTTAATAGAGGAAACATATTTTGAGCAACTATTGTATGCCACACTGGAGAGATTTCAGGGAACAAAGAAAGAAAGAAGAGGGTTCAACTCTGGTGAACAAGCATGGTCCCATGAAGGAGACAAAACACTCATGAAACTGTCACATATGAAAATAAAACTGCAACTAAACCATGTGCTGTCAAGAAGAGGCAAATGGTGCCTTGGGAGCATGGGTTGACTTGCCTGGTTTGGAAAGTCAGGTTTCCTTGAGAAAGTGATCCTTACGCTGAAATCTAAAGGATAAATCAGAGTTAGTCAGGAGTTCAAGGAGGGTATGGCATCCTAGGAAAATAAAACATGTGCAAGGGTCTGGGAGCAGGAGGTGACAAGTCTGCAAGGCTTAAAAGAAAGAAAAGTGGCTATAGCTCAGAGAACAAAAGGGCTGACAGGCTCCAGTGAGATACCCCTGTGGAAACTCCAGGGCTAGGTTTAGATTCCTGACCCAGAATAAGGATGCTTTTGAAGGTTTGGGAGCAGAGGTGATATGATCAAGTGCAGCTACCTCAAGTACAGTCAGAGAAGGATTTAGGGGCATCTGTGGCAGTTGAGGTACTGGAGTAGAGGCTTGTGGTCATCTAGGTAATATTTGGGAGTTCCCAGGGGCCTGGAGACAGTGAAGGAACAGGGAAAGGGAATTGACTTGAAAGATTTAGGAAATATAATTTTTTATTAATAAAGGAGAGAATGGGGCTGGGGTTATGGCTCAGTGGTAGAACGCTTGCCTAGCATGTGTGAGGCAGTGGGTTTGATTCTCAGCACTGCATATAAATAAATAAAATAAAATTCCATCAACATCTAAAAAATATATATTAAAAATAAATAAAGAAAGAAAGAAAGAAGAGAAAAGAGTCGTGGATGGCGCCACAGTCTCATTTGGATAGCTAAGTGAGGATGATGGTAGTCTACAAGACAGGGAATATGGGAGGAGGAGGAGGAGAGCTGAGAAGTGGATGGGAATAGTGAATGCAGTTTGTGTCACCGTGAGCCAGAGGTATGTGAGACATCAAGAGGAAGAGGACAAACTTGGACACAGAGGCCTGGAGACTGCAGGGAGGATTGGTGAGAGACATAGGTATGGGAACCTTGCGAAGAAAGATAGAATTGAAGCCACTCAAGAGTCTGGGTGAAATGGGCTATTTATGAAAAGAGGAGAGAGCTGTCTTCTGAGCAGTGTTAACACATAAAGACCACATAGGGGAAAGACAAGTAGTAGAGATGTAGAAAGGACATCAGCAAGGACAGTGCCATTGCCATGGAAGCCAAGAGAAAAAATATATATATTTCCAGAAAAATAAGAGGATAAATAGCCAAATGCTGTGGGAAATCAAGTAGGACTAGGCCTGAAAACATCTATTATAATCAAGAGGATTGTGGTGAGATCATGGTGAGAATATTCTTGATGGAGTGAAAAGTGTGTAAGACATATTGAAATGAATTGAAGGCCAACAGGAAAAAAGACATGGAAGGTACTTGACATTCTGAGTTTGTATTTAAATGAGTGCAGGAGACAGGGATCTACCTACAGGAACATATAGAGTTGAAAGGGGATGCCTTCAAACAGCTAGGAGTTGATGAATTAGTTGTATTTGATTATAAGTAACAATGCCTGACTAATAGTGGCTTTATAAATGATTTTTATTATTTATTTCACATAATAAGAAAGATTGGAACTGCAAAGTTGCTGTGCTGGCTCAGAAAATATACTCAATCCAGTTTCTCAATGGTGTTTCCACTCTGCCTTTCTCAGCACGAAGGCACATATGTATGCCAGCAGGCTTCCTCAATTCCACATGACTCTATTCAAAGCAAATACAAGTCACATGGTCTTCATTTTCTATCTTTTTATAAGGGAAAAAATTATTGCCCAAACTTTTCTTCACCTCTACTCCTTTAAACTTACTTTTTTTAAAAAAAAAAAATATTTTTTGGCCAGTACTATGTTATTTGACTATTTCAAAATGAACTATATATTAGCAAGTGAGAAAGTAGTTGTCAAACTCAGGGGTCTCAAAGGGAGGCATCAGCACCCCATGGGAACTCCTTAGAAATGCAAATTCTTGGGTTCCTTTCCAGTCATACTGAATTAGAAACTCCAGAGTGGAGCCTATGGTCTTTTAAAGCACGTTTTCAGGCAATTCTGGTGCAATTTCAAGCTTCAGAACCATTGGTTAGACTAATCAAGTCATCCTGTGGTGCTGGGGAGAGGAGTCAAGTTCACTGGGCTTATCATTTTCTTACAAAAACCAGAGCAAGTTTGTGGTCCAAACCAGAAAGGAGTCTTCTATCTTTAACTGTATTTTACCATCAAGAAAAATGAGCCTATAAATAGAAAGAATGAAAGTGATATAGCTAGGGAGAGCCCTTGCCTAGCATGTGCTAAGCCCTGAGTTCAATCCCCAGGACTGAGAGAGAGAGAGAGAGAGAGAGAGAGAGAGAGAGAGAGAGAGAGAGAGAATGAATGAATGAACGAATGAATGAATCAGAAAAGCAGCTGAGAAAGAAGAGAGGAAAGGAGTCACAAACTCAGTGGAGGAAAGGGCCTTCCCCAGAGGATTCCACTTCCATGCCAAGAGACGCTGAAGAAAAGGGTAGGTGCAGAAGCAGGTAAACTGAGAGTGTGAAAGTTGGATGTTCCATTTTGTTAGTCTCTAGGAATAGAGAGAAAGTTGTCTGCTGAGAGTGAGGAAGATAAAGATAAGATACCGAGAAGGTTTATAGGTAAGATATAAGGTTATATAGGTAAGATCGGAAATTGAGGAGAAGGTTGAAATACTGTGGCATTTGGGCAAATTCATTAACTTGTGATTCTTGGAGAGTGCATAGGATTGTGTGCTGCCCAAGGCCAGGAGAGCTGAGTTCAGAACAGAACTTCTGCCTGGTTACAGAATGTGCAGCAGGGGTTTTAGGTGGGTGCTCAAAGAAAGTTTGGTAGGCTTTTCTAAAACAATTTGAAAACAAAGTCATTGGCAAAAGTAGTAAAGATCTTGTTAATGAAAGATTGAAGTGATAGATCAAGGAGTTCATGCTGAAAGGGAGGCAAAGGGAGGGCCGGTCAACAAGCCCAAAGTGTCACAATGCTATCACCTTCATTATACATTTGGTAAGAAACATTCTAAAAATAGGCCAAACTGTTTTCACATTCTTAATTAAGAAAATGAATGTCTCATTTGCATTATGCCTTCTTCTCTATCAGAGAAGTTAGAGATTTGTTTGAAGGTGTCACCTTTACAAAGAATTATGGCAGATTTTTCCTTATCACTCAATTGTAAGACATACACAGGAAAATAAGCCAGAGGCTTTAATTTGGCTTACCTTGACTGCCTTTTGACCTGTTCTATTTTTCTTCACTGATGGATAAAAATTTTTACAGACATGATTTTTATAGGCCTTGCACAAATCTTGGTAAGTCATATGTATAACATGAGGTGGAAAACTGCTTTTTATACCACCAGATTTATCATTTCCTAACCATAGCAGAGAGACAGTAATAATTTTCTAATGTACATGATAACATGAATGATACTGACACTTTATTTTTACAAAAATAATCTCCTAAGATCTATGGAATGGCTTGTTTGGAAGATGGTGCTCTTCTTCCTTATCTGCATGCACAGCAGCCACTGTCTCTCCCAGCTATTGCCCACATTGAACCTGCAGCCTGTTTCTTTCTGCCACCTGACATTTTCCATCCTGGGTTGTCCTAAACAGTATAGACCAATTGTGCTCACATGAATGACAAATAATAAGGCACACAGATTTCTCCCTATAAATATCACAAAGTAACTTCCACAACTGTAAATTAATATCCTTCTATAAATTCTCATTTCTATTAACAGAATAAGTTTGCTTTCTTAGTAGTCATGTTGATAATAGAGATCACCATTCCCAGGAAATGGGGGAAAGGTGCCATGTGTTAATTTACTTATAAACTCTTAGCAGCTGTGGTTGTTTGTTTATCATTAGTTGAATTATTGTTCACCAGTATGGTTGATAACTGTTTGTTGCTACTTACATATACATAAGTATTGGAATCCTTGTGGAGGTACTATGGGTGTTTTGTTATAGTGATAGTTTGTGTCACAGATAAGTTTCATTGAAGGATGAAGAACCTACAGACTCAAGTTCAACATGTGATAGCATAGAATTTGCCTAAAACTGTTCATTTCAGGTGGAAATGGCTCTTATCATAGGACACTGGTGAGGAAGTGCATGAATGTTAAAAGTTAGATAGACCAGGATCCATTTGACCCATTCCACCCTTTGCACACTGTGGAGTTATGGACAAATTTTTTAACTTCTCAAATTTTAATGTCTTCCACCTATAAATAAGGTTACTACTGCAAATATATATTTTATATTATTATCAGAATTGGATGAAATATTTTGAAATACTTAGCACAATGCCTGGCACATACAAAGTACTTGATAAATGTTAGCTGTTATTATCAGCTATAATTAGTTCTTAAAATTGGCATACAAATTTGTTTATAGATGTATATAAATCCTTACCTATGTTTGCTGGTGCTAAATTCAAATAAAGTAGTGTAAATTACAAGGTGCTAATGTTGAACATTAATGTTCATTATAGACTAAAACATGAAAATCTTACCTCCTCCAGCAACCCATTTAACCTGGTTGATTAGGAGACACTCCCTTATGAAAATGATACATTTATGTTTTTAAGTGGGTGTTTACAGGTGTTCAGTTACATTGAGCACAGGCCAATCCTTAGACTAAGGATAGGCTTCAGGCCATTTGTAAACATAAACCATGCTTCTACATGAAAACTATCCTTTAAGTCCCCTGGGTATGGTGATTGTCATTGATTCATATGAGATGAGCAATCTTCTTTCCCAGGCTGTATCATTGGCTTTAGCATTTTGAATTATTAAAGTCAATCAGCTCTCACATAGGAAATACTAACTCTACAATAATGTAAATAGTCAGCTTTGCAGATTGTTTTTCTACCTTTTTAAAGGAATGCAAGTAAAACTAGAGAGTATTTGGAGAAAGGATTTTGGAAATCCTATCTTTTGCTGTTTGTTGCAGAAACTACAGGGGTTTGAGTAAGAGAGGAAATCAAAGACTCCATAGAGATGTGAAAGTAGTCCTAAAAATATTTTTACCTATGTTAGTTAGAAGAAGACAAGAATGAGGGGCTGGGGATGTGGCTCAAGCAGTAGCGCGCTCGCCTGGCATGCGTGCGGCCCGGGTTCAATCCTCAGCACCACATACAAACAAAGATGTTGTGTCTGCCGAAAAACTAATAAATAAATTTTAAAAATTATCTTAAAAAAGATTTTTAAAAAAGACAAGAATGAAACCCTTAGATTTACAGATTAAAGTTTTAAAATAGATACGTATATATTAAAGACTGTCACTGTTTGGTATTAGTAAAATGAACCAGCATCTCTAAAATACATAGTAATGATCTCAGGTATTAGTAAGCTGACTCTCCTTTCCAAGCTAACATAACTGGTTAAAGGTAAAGTCAAACCTACATATTTGGACTTAAATCTAGTTGGTCATTGTTGCTCAATCCTGTGCTATGTCTTGGATCTTCATGACAGCTCAGCTGGTTAGAGACTTTACTATTGAGGCCAAGTCCAAGGATCCAGCTTTCTATGCACAAATTTGTTTTACTCAATTCTACAACCATACCTGACACTTTATTCTTAGCCATTTATCTTCCAGTTGATGCTATTGATTAAAACAGGGGACAGAGCCTGATAGAGCTCTCATCATTAATGAAAAAAACAGTTTAAAGGATATTTCCTTTCAACCACAAGCCCATGATGTACTGACGCAAGACAAACAATATGTTCTTATTTTAGAATAAGATGTGAGAAGTTCCCCAGTAGCACCACATTCATGAATGTAACCTGGTCTCTGCATATAAGCATGAGCAAGTTCAAAAGAATGATCTTAAAGAAATGGAATGAAAGAGATGCATTTTGAAAGTTTCATTGTAATTGTCAAACCAAATAACAGAGATTCTCCAAAGATGATGAATTTGACCAAAAATACATTGCAATGGGAATCCATGTGACACAGTAAGCTATAGATGTATTCAGGAAGGCAAAGGGAAGCTAGGGCTTGTTACGACAAATGAGGAGGTTACGTAAGTTGTTTTGAAACAATTATCCTTGGCTATGAGGATCAATAACGAGGGTGGCATCAGGCCAAGGTTGCATAGGAGGTTGCTGGGAAGATGTCCTTGCCTCACAGAAGTATTTTTTTCTGTGAGGTTGCAGGGGCCTTTGTACAGGATTGTGGTTCTGGCAGAGACTGTCATAGCTCTTGTTATCAGACCTTCGTGGATGAGATCCCTTCCATTGTGATTCATTTCGTTATAGGATTTGACATAAGTGATTCCATTTTGATTTTGATAACTTTCACATGATGATGATTTGCTTTTCTGACTCTCCTCTAATTTAGAAATTCGCTCTAAATTATTTCTTTCTCCAGGTTTCTATGCAGAAATTGCAAAGCTAAAATTTCTTCCTGAATGCAGATGTTCTTGGGGTTGAACCAAGAGTTTGGGGGCAGAATGAAGTTCAGCATGCTGTGCAGAAAACTGGCTCATTTGGCTAACTCAGTGTAGGTGTTACACCTTCATTTGGAAGTGTCATTTTTGAAGATGTAGGTTTAGAAAATTTCAGCATAATCTGAGCAGGTATCCTGAAATTCCCAAACACATATTTGTCAAGAAAGTGAAGTTTGGTCAGGAATGTGAAGGAAGGGTGCTGGTCATGGATGGCTGTTACATGATCCCAGAGGATCAAAGGCCAGCAGTATAGGATGAAATGCATTTCTTGCCTTCCTCCTTCTCCTTCAACCCTCTCTCCCTTTTAGGAAAGAAAAGACTAAATGTTTCTTAAGAGTACAGAATTAAACCTATAGGTTATACTTGCCCGTGGTTTGCTAACAATTGATCACACAGAACATTCCTTGAGTCCTTGGGTGTTGTTCTGGTGGACACCTCTAGAATTCATTCAGATTCTTTAGAGCATAGGAGGCCCTAATAGCCCATAGTATGGCATAATTCCAATAGGAATCTTCTGTCTATCCTTGCCAACCACACTCTCACTCCCCTGTACTGAGACAAGACGACCTTTCCTAGCCCGGTGGGTTGAAAGCACTGATTTGCTGACACTTTGATATTATTCCAGAGACATGAGTCAAGCCACGGAATTGGCATCAGATTTCCTCAGACACCAAGGTGAGCACTCAGGGAAGGTTGTAGACTTACATTTGATTTCCACATCCATCTTCTCTCTGCAAATTAAATTATTAATTTTCCCACATGCCTTCTTATTTAATGAGAGGAGTGGTGGCCTTTATCTGTGCATGTGTGCAAACAAAACATCACAGCAGGGGCGCCTGCACTGCCCAGACAAGCTGAGGGGTTAAGCAGTCACATGCAACTGTCTTGGTACAGTCTGTGTCATTTGCAAAAATCTGGCTGGCTGTTGGCATCAGAATCGCTGGAACACGCAGCAAGGCACCTCCCCACACACATATCCAAAGATGAAAGCTCCTTTTATGAATACAAAGGAAAGATCAAAAGAGGGAAAAATAATGGCATTTAAAATGCACATGTGAAATGCAACATTATAATATGATTGTTTTTCTAGGTTCCATTAGAGTGGCACTATTTTCTGAGACGATATAGTATTGGTTGATTACTTTTCCATGTTTGAGATAATAAATACATCAGCATGATTTTGGATTTGTTACCATCTGAGCTTTATCACATCTGGCTTTTCTAGCTCTTCACAGTAATATCTGGCTAGTTAAATACGGGTGTTAAACTTTCTCTAGCATCACTGAATCCTAGTACCAAGTTCTGTTTGAGCAAAAGACCACATATATCCATGTCGGTTTTTTTCTCATCAGAAGGATTTAAACATGAAAATTTTACATATTAGCTTTGTTTGTTTAAGGGCCATTAAACATTTTTTGTTTTATTTCATGCTACTTGAATATTGGAATTGCTGCCAACTCTAGAGCAATGTAATTCCTACATCTTGATTCTAGAGTATTGGGTTTATGGCTGCATGACACGAACACATTTCATCCTAGTAATTACAAAGGATTTTAGATTGTTATTTTAAAGATTTGTTACCGCTTACCTTTGTTTTATAAATGTCAATATCTTCTTTGTGGATCTAAAGTTCACCTTTTCTCAACAAATGGCAGTGATGTCTCCATTTATTAAAATTAAATGTAAACTTCAAGGTTGAGCTGAACAAGGAATCAGTTTTTGGTGATTCTTTGTGATACCTTAAAAGCTATCAATAGCTTCTAGATTAAGAACATGATAGTCTCTGTAGGTTCCCTCTCCCAACCCCTACCTATTAGTTATTCCAATTAAAAAAAAAACCACAATTTTCTGAGTTGTTGCACACTTAAACTTCTTTTTTAAAAATGATATCACTCAGCAGTCCCTATGAAAAGTATTGATCAATCTGATAGCTACCATTTTTATATTACTCACTCATGCATAATAGGGTATATAATATAGAATATCATTTTACATTTGAGAATTCATAGTTATTTCTCTTTAACAACAAGGGAATAAGATTCACTATATAAATGAAAATTACTTTGAGCATTCTGACTTACAAAGGAAGAAAATCCACAGAAATCACCAATCTCACCCTGCAACTGGATAAAAGTGGATAATCTATCTGTGTTGATTATAGTTTCTAATAAAAGGAGAAGGTTTATTCAGTCTTTATATATTTTATTTACAATATATTCCTTTGGGAAAATTTTTGTTTCTCTTGAATATTTCTGTACATTTGGTTTGTGTTTCTATATAAATGTAATTAAATGGACATATCCTTACACAGTTTGTGGGTACTTATTAGCTAGTTTTACTTGAATTTCATTAAAGAATATCTAGCCTTAATTACTTTATATTTTCATAGGACAAAAATTATGTATATTTCATATTTATTCACTTGTAAATACATGAATTACAGTCACTGGGGAAATGAAATGTAAAACCATTGGCTGATTTGGAATAAACCTTTGCTAAACCTCAGTATAGTTTATTAACAGTACCATTTGCCTCCACTTTGAACTGAGGTCTCATTTTTCACGTTCTGTTTCAAAGGAGCCCTCTGCTGGACAGCTCTGCATGATATCACATGCACACACATATTTATATATGATTTATAGGCTATAGTTAATATAACCCAAAAGCCATTTGTGATTGAAACTCTATCGTTGCAAACTGAATGCCTCACTGAAACCTGTTTTGTCATCACTTTTTCATATTTAATGAACACGCAATTGTCTAAAAATAAAATGTTCATCCTTAAAGTTTACTGTAAATCACTGTACATCAGCATATTCCCACACATGAGATAATCACACTAAATTAACATTCATTACCAATAATTTTAGTAATGAATTATTCAGCTTATATGCAATTATCACACACATTTCTAAAGCAATTACTTTATTACATAGGTATTCCATGTCATTGATTTTGCTTGTCTGTATGGCATATGTAAATGTAAGGAATCTTTGCATCTATCTTACTTTCAAGTGCAGAGGATTTTTGAGTGTTTATTTGGTTAATATCCTCAGGTCATGAGGGTATATTGTTAATGTTAAATTAATTTCAAGAAACTTGCAGATGTCAGAAAAGTGCTATGATAAAACGAGGCAAAAAAGAAAACCTACACCATGGAATTACAGAAATGGGTTGTTTTTCTGAGTAGTTTATCAGTAAGATCTATTATCACAGATTCTGTTTTAAAAGTTGCTGTTATTTTAAAAAATGATAAATAATAACTTCCAGTTACAGTCCTATAATCTGTGGTTAATCTCATCTACAAAACAGTACAAGAAGCATCATGAAATAATTCAGTCTTTGAAGTCAGAGAGACTGAGTTCAAATTCTGCTTTTCTAACCCTGAATTATTTAACTCATCTTCGGAAAGGAGTTAGTGAAATAATCTTTGTATGTTGGGGTAAGAATTAATGACATATCAAGTGACCAATACAGCAGCCAGGTAGCTATGAAACAAATTGCTAGAATGTTCTCCATACATGTGGAAGCATGTACTTTATTACTTAAGTCAGGCTTACTTTGCTTTTGTAAGCAAATAGCAGTTGAAATAGGACTCTGTATTCCCCGACTTCATTTTGGTCTTCTGAATTAAGAATAAAGAATAAGTTATGAGAAGTATAATAGGAGTTTTTGGTAATATTTTATCTTGCAGACTTTGGAGTTAGACCTAATTCTAAGTCAAAAACCCTGAAAAACAGTCTATCCTCTGAAATGGCCTAACCAATCTGAGCTATTGAAGTTTTATTCAATGCAGACATAGCTTTTTAAAAATATGTTCAAAGTGAAAAGAAATTATTATTTAAGAACAGTTTAGAAATTATTATTTCAAAACATTTCTATGGGTAAGAATGAAATAGAGTAAGGAACAGCATGAATTGAGAGAGTATTGGTAGGTCACTCCCCTCTTGTTTAGTTTCTGTTAGATTATTCAGCCATTAAAATTCACATTGATTCAAATTGATTCTTTCTTGAACATATTTAAGACAATGTTATATAAAGTTTTCTAGTAGCTTATATATGTGAGTGTATTTCTTCATAAAAATGTAAACAGAGACCTAGAATATAGTATGAGTTGAGTGAATTTTGTTTGAATAAATTAAAAAATGAACAAGATTGTTGTCTTCTAGTGGCTGATTTTGAAATATTTCTCAGTATTTCATAAGTCAATCCAGACTCTCACTAGGAGAAAACGTCCATACAGAGCCATTGACTCAAGTAGTTTGGTCATTTTGGGGGTCAAGGGGAGATAGGAGGAAGATGAGAACCTATATACATAACAACCAAAATGTTTCCAAGGTTAAAAAAATTGGGAAGGAATATACTCACAGATTGGAAATATTTAATTCAGTGATCCTAATATCTACGACTTCTGCAAAAATTAGGAGTTCAATATAAACTGAAACACGTTAATTTTTATTTTTTTCAAAAATATTTATTAACATCCAATTATGTAAACAATGCTGTGTTGGATGTTATGAGGAAGACAATGAAGAATAAGACTCTTGCCTTTAAGGAGCTTACAGTCCATTTGGGGAAAAGCATCAATTATCGTGATTAGTAAGTCCCAGGTGTTGTGGGTTAGATCATTGTGGGGTTGTGTCAGTCTTTCTTTCCCAGATGTTCTGAGATTACCCTGTACTTAAAATTTTTAGTTTTAATGAAGTCTTATTTTCAATACTTCTCTTTAAAAGGTAAATTAATTTTTAACAATTAAATAATTTAATTTTAATGATATCTTGCCTAAATACATCAAATATCTTTGCAGAATTCTGGATTAATATCACATAGTCTGCTTGAATTCTTTCACCACCATTAGTACTAAGATATTGGCTATTATATTGTTCATATGCTTCCAATTTCTAGGCAATGAATTATGCCTTGGGATATAATTGGGATTTCTTTACCCGACATTGAAGGCAGGTAAATGATCATGATTAAAAATAGTGCAGGTGATTTTATTAACCAACATGCTTATACTTATCTTCCATGGTATGTCCTATCAATCACTTTCAATGTGTATGTTATAATTTCCAATGTGTGTAATGTTATAATTACTAGTGCAACAATCATCTTTATCATCCTAGTATACTCCTTTCAACAATGTAGGCCTTTCTTCCTTTCCTCCTCTTTCACACAGAACATGATCCCTTAGGCCTAAAAGATGTAGCAGGAGGCCTAGTGAAGGGCCACTGTGTCTCAGAGAAGTTGCTAGTGCTCTTTGGCAATAATTTCACAACTGATTCAACCAACTGCAGAAGAGAAGGCTAGTACATTTGTCAGAACTAAATATCTTTTGGCTTTGTGTCTCTGCAGATACACAAATGTCAGAATGTATGGAGTTGAGTCTACGTAGAGAAGGGGAATAGTGGGAAAAAGCATGATGGATAGACGACTTAGAGACGTGACATCTTGCATGTGTTATGAACCATTGTGAAACAAGTCCTAGGCTGACCAGCAGATGCATGCAACTCTTACCTCTAATTAGGACAAACTAATCCTAGACATGAGCTTCAGGAAGAGATTCAACAGGCATCTGTTTTTTTTTTTTTTTTTTTTTTTTTTGCTTACCAGTAGGATTCTCAAAGACTTGCTTAACGTAGTTCAATGAGAAGGAAAACATTTACCCAGTAACAGCCTCTGGAGCTGATCACTGTTTGTGAGCCTGGGGGCTGCCGTCCATCACATGTACATCACAGCTACAAAGGCTACCCAGGAGTTAGATGACTGATATTTGTTCTTGTCATTTATTTCTGTAATTCAAAGTTGTATCAGATGATATTATTTTTTTTATTTTGAATTATGTCTTCTAATTTTTTGATCTCAACAGATATCTAATAACAATTGGTTAAAAAAAACACAGATACAGTGATTCTCAATGTAGATGCTTAAGGAAGGTGGAACCTATTTTTCCAAGTTTGCCTGCATGGGGGGCGGAAAAAAACAGTGCTGAGAAGGAACCTGATATATCTGTGGCCATAGAGAAAGTCAGGTTAAGAAGGACATGACTTATAATTGAAACCCTTGGTCCCTAAGCTTTTATCCACTTAATAGTTTTCTACCATCTGGATTCTGCAGTAGAGTATTCAACAAATCCAATTGACTGTCCCAAATAGAGTGGCCTTTAATCTTCCCACAAGATTGATAAAGAGAAGGAGAGCCCCTCACTGCACTGGAATAAATAGCCTTTCCTTTTGAGAGGACAACCACTTTGGGACTGAGCTGGGTTGAAGAATTGAAGAGAAAGTGGCATAATTTGATTTTAACTCTATTCAATGATCCAAATATTTTATATATTTGTAACCACACAGACAAAGTCAAATTGACAGTAAGCCCCAGTACATTCCTATAGCCCTGCAGAAGTCAGGGCTACAGCCAGGGACTTCCCTGTCACAACTACAGATATGGAAGTGTTTTAAGAAGCAGGAGATTCTTTCTGATGCTGGCCAAAATCTTCCTGTGCTTCATGGAAGCCTATTTCTTTCCCCTTAGCTCACAGCACATGCCCAGCATTTCTATATAGTTGTTGTTAAAGTGTGCAACATTTAATTTTGCCAGGAATCTTATAGTGAAGATGTAAAGGAGGAAAATTAAGCTGAAGGCCCTGAAATATTAACACACTGTGTACCACCTTGGGGGAAATAGTATACATGTGTCAGGCAAATGAAGACAGAAACTACCTTAAAAAAAAAAAGTGATTTTCATTTGAAATTTCCTGATGGATACTGAGCATCAAAAACATAAATGGTGATGTGATTTCATGTGAAATTCCTGATGATTACTGAGCATAAGAAAGACAACATGAACTACAAAGTGACAGAGATCATGTTCTCATCCTGTTTTTATGTTTTAGTGAAATTAAGCAGTGAATATAAGCAGTGTTTCCATAGTGAAGAGAAAGAAGACAGGGAAGTGTGGCAGGGAAGTGTGACTAATGGAGGAGCTACTGATGAGACATACCTTTCCTGGTAGAATCAGGAGGCACAGGAGACAAAATGTATCAGAGCAAGATTTCCCAAAATTTATACAATGATATGTGCAATGGAGGATGAATTGCAAGGCTGAATCAGAGACTAGATGGGTATTTAGAGGGCTATGGGAAAGTTAGTCAAAAGGTAAAAAAGTACATTGTGTGATGGCTGGACCTTTGCCTATTTGGATTTGTGTGTTAATAATAACTCAGCTGGAGTGTTTATTAGCAATGATCCTACCAGCTCAGGGTAGGCATCCAGAATCACTCAGCTATCCTGCCTCTCACTTGTGATCATGCATACATGTAATAATCTTTGACCATCAATTTTACCTTTGGACAAATACAAGAAAATCACTCCTACTATGTGTCTAAGGCTTCTACTTTGGTTAACAGATGAAAAAGACAAAATGAAAGTTGTAGTCACATTTAAGATGAATGCTTCTCTTTTGGTGCCTCCAATAAGCAATAGGTCTTAGCCTGTTTTTGACCTGTAGTGCTAAGGTTGGATAAGTGGAATGTATGCAGGATTTAAATCTTTGTAATTGTTGACTTTCCAAACTCACCTAAATTAACAAAGGAGAAAATAATACCATTTTAGAAAGAGTACTGTTCTATCAAACAAATCCAAAGACTGTACTAAATCTGGCTTTTCTAACACAATTTTACCATAGTCTTTGTGAAGTAGACAGGACATTTGCAGGCAGTATTTATTCTACATAATGGATATGGAAGCTACCTTAGAGAAATTATGACTGTATATCCATAAGCTACAGAAAGAAAGGGAATATTCACTTATGTGTATATTAAGATGTTTCACAATGCTCTGACAGGGTGAAATTGTGGTTTGCCTAGATAAAATCAACAATTGCACGAGTGGTTATACCTTAAAATTCATTGTGGTGAAATGCAAGAAAAAGGATGAATCCTACTTCTCTGGCTTCACTATGACCATGTGGTGGGATAGAGGTGACCTAAGGTCCTTGGAATGCATTTTCTGGTCAAATTGTGGTCATACCTATGCCCAATCAGAGAATCTTAAGGAAGAATCTGAGTAATGACAACCAAAAATTCTAATGTGAAATTTTTTTAAAAAAATATTTATTTTTAGGTGTAGATGGACACAACACAACGCCTTTATTTTTTTTTTTTTACATGGTGCTGAGGATCGAACCTGGTCCCGCCCGTGCTAGGCAAGCGCTCTACCATTGAGCCACAATCCCAGCCCCTCTAATGTAAAATTTTTTAAAAATGCATTTTGGAATAATAAATTAGACCATTCAAAATAAAAATAAAACCTGAAGAATTCTCCAGCAGTTAGTGATAGGAGTCAAGATCAAGTCTGTTCTAATGGAGGTTATGTTTGCTAGTTGTTTAAAGAGGTCAGAAACTAACCAGAGTGAAAGATTTCCTCCATTTGTCATTCCTTGGGAAAGAAGATAAAAATGGAATGTTAATTTAGTGTTGCAATTAAGAATTCCTGTGCTGAAAGATCTTTCACAGTTGAACTCCTCACTCAAGCTCATGAGGTCATTTGTAGAGGTGCTAAAGGCATCAGACAGAGAAGTTGGTGCTCTGCCAGGCTCAGTTATGCCGAGCTGTAACCTAAAGATGACAGTTAACTTGAAACTGTGATGGGAGAGTTGCTGAATGTTGAAGTAGATGGAGCCTTTAAAGTGACCCAGCATCCTGTGTTACAAATGAGAATACTAAAAAGAGACCTGATCCTGTTTCAGGTCCCTCATCATTGGTCCCTGCTCCCTTTCCTGAGGATACATAGAGGATGTTGAGATGGTGGGGTTCCTCTAGACCAGCTAAGCCTGGTCCTCGGGCTCAGTGAGAGATTGCCTCAGAAAAATCTAGTGTGTAATTCTCTGTACTTCATCCTGAGAACATAGGCTGCTTTCTACAGGGTTTCATGCCACAGAAAACATTGATCATGTATGACTTAGGATAATGCTGCATGATTAACTTTATATGAATTCTTCTTTACTTAATAATTAGTTCCATATATTTCTTATAATTCTACATTTTTATCATTATAGTTTAAAAGCATGGTTCTTTTTCTACTTTGACAGAAAATATAGAAAGTCTGTCCAAAAAAAGCACAGGTAGCTGTTGTTCATACAAACATACCTTTTTTATTAAGGATATTTTCCTACCATCCCATAGTAATAACTCATTTAGCAAATTTCTACTATCTTATTCCTCATCAGTCAAGTTATAGTATTGGACAAATATAAATTCATTTCAGCTCTAAGATACTGCAACTTTCCTGGGCACCAGAAGATTGTGGGATAAAGTTGAGTCATTGTAGACTTACTTAATTTCTGGGTGTTTTACTCCCAGCACTTTTAATTCTCAAAAAAGAGTCAGAGAAAAAAAAGTATAGTTATGTGGATATTTTCTGCAAACTTTCTGTTCACAAGTGCACTTTAGCATTATTAAATGCATAACCCTTCCTAACATAAAAACTTTAAAGAGAGATTTGCCAGGCACAGAGGTGCACTACCTGTAGTCCCCCTCCTGGCTCAGAAGGCTGAGGCAGAAGGATGATGAGTTCAAAGTCAGCCTCAGCAACTTAGCAAGGTCCTAAGCGACTCAGTAAGAGCCTGACTCTAAATAAAATACAAAAAAAAAAAAAAAAAGGCCAGGTGGGTGAGAGGGCTGGGAGTGTGGTTCAGTGGTTAAGTGCCCCTGGGTTCAATCTCCAGTACCAAAAATAAATAAATAAATGAAATTTTAAAAAAGAAACCTTTATAGAGATATTTGTTAAAATTCTTTACGAAATCAAATTTTGGGCCAATATTTCATGTACATTCTGATGTCAAAGCAATCACCTAAAATAAAAAAGCAAGATTTAGAACCATAGGGTTGCAGGGAACTTCTCCAGTTACCCAGTTATCATTACCTTTTGTGTAAGAATCGCTTTTGAAGTATTCTTGATAGAAGTCACTAACCACTGTTCAAATATTTCCAAGAACAAACTTGTTCCCTTCCAAGGTAGCCCATCCTGTTATTGTACTGCTGTCATTTTTAGAATCATCTTCTTATCTTTCACTTTCTGATTCCAGCTTTGACTTCTTAACCAAACATCTTTTCTCCTAGGAGCTCTCTTCCAAAAGTCCTCTCTTTCTATTAAGTTCTTTTGTGATTTTTCACATGGCATGATTGTAGATTTTTCAATGTACCACTTTATACACTGAAACATGATCAAATATCCCGATGTGTCCCAGTAGGATGGAGACTAGAGAGAGGACTTAATCCCTTGATCTGAAAATTTTTCTTCTAACATGGCTTTAAAATCATACTAGCTTCATTTAGCAGTCACATCATTGTTGACTCTTCTCCAATTTTCAGTCAACTAAGAGATCCAGATCTGACATGAGAACTGTAGTCAAGCCAGATTGTCCCATCTTACACTTAAGGAAATGACTCATTTAGGACTTGACATTTATTTCTGTTGACTTCAAATTTAGTTTTTTTTCTGAATCTCATTCTAATGTGTAAAGATAATTTTGAATCCTGATGCTTTAACCTCACTCTGAGTTCTCCCCTGACATACATTTCATTTGTATATTTTGGAATGCCATTATGAAGACATGGATAAACATATGGAATAATTCAGGATAAGTACATGGCAAACCAATAGAAGAGAGACTTACAGGGTGACACACTTCTATCAATTAATACTATTAATATTACATTCAGTTGTTCTACTAGTTGTAATTCCACTTAATTATTTTATCTATTCAGTTTTCTTAAATTAAAGTCCATCAAATATGATGCTAAAAGCAATATTATAGTTAGAGGAATTATTTGGCTATAAATCTAGCAATTGTATTAGAAAAGGAAAAAAATGGTTAGTTAATTCACCAAGACTTATATGCTTGTACATGCTTGCTGGCTCCCAGTGATCACTGATTTCTTTCATAGATGTTCATTAATCATATATTCCTAAGATTACCAGTCATGGAACAGGATCTTTAAGTTATAGTTGTCCTATATTACGTGGTGGTGACAGAAACACTTGAAAGCTGGGACTGTGCTTCGCCCAACACTGAACTAGAGAAACCAGATGTTCTGATCTCTCCAGATTTCTCCAATGCTCTCTGTCCTACCTACATTTATTTGAAAGACTTTGGTTAGCAAGGCAGAAGAAAGTGACACGGTGGAGTTTTGTAATCAGAAGCACTCCATATCTTCAGAATCCATATTGTGAGGAGATAGAATGCCCCCCCCCCCAAATTCTGCTCTGAACACCATGATACACGGAAGTAGGGGAGGAAAACAGGTAGATATTGCACTTCAGCTTAAGATCAGTCCTGCTCAAATTGTGGAACTTGAATGCATATAATTGGGTACATTTGTGGGGTTTTTTTTCCTATTGAAGTGGAAGAAATTTGTGTTTGTGGATGTGCATTTGGCAGGTGAAAGGAGCTTAAAGGAGAAACTGTAGGCTATGGCAGAGTTGGAGTGCAGCCCAGGTAAAATTCTATAAGATGGTAGAGGACGGTGAGTTTCATAAAGATGAGAAGATAACAGAAGTTTGGCTGCTTATACTTATAGTTTTAGGAGTATGTGTATAATAAATTATATGCCATAAAACCAAATGAACTTCAAATATTAGCACAAAATTACAGAAATAAAATTAACACACAGAAGTGAACAGTGTATCATACCAAGACTCAGAAGAAGGATGTGGCACACACATGGAGAATGGTGACAGAGGACTTGTGTTGACCAAAAGAAATACAACCAAAAAATTGGGGAGAAGTTGTACAATCTGTTTAGAATAAAAGAAATGTAAACCCTGAGGAAAAATAATCCTAGAAGGTATTAACACGATGTAGAACATTCGTGTTAAGTAAAAAATAACTGAAGTTGCTATTGGAGAAGATTATAGATGACTGATGGGGGATAAAGGTGATTTCTGAAAGCAGATTATCAAATTGAGTAGCGGAATGATAACCTGGAGATGAGGGAACCTCAAATATTAGAATATCTGTTGTGAGTATCATTCCACTAAGAGCAGAGCATCTGATAAATTCCTGCCTTGTAGGCATTTTAACTTTCAGAAAGAAAAGGAAGAAATGTGAATAGATGTGCACTGATTTTCATAGAGTTGCCTTAAATCTCCTTTGAACTAGATATAAAGAGAGAGAGAGAGAGAGAGAGAGAGAGAGAGAGAGAGAAAGAAAGAACACACGCTTATGTTATCTCAGAGTTGGAGGAATCACAAATATCACTCAGGCTACATATGAGCCCCATGTATGCCAACCTGGCTTGTAATGGCCCCAGCAGTCCTTGAACACTCCAGGGACACAATCGTCATGAGACAGGTCATTCCATGTCCAATTAATTTAGACTGCATTATCTTTTATTGACATTAAAATTATGCTTAACTACTAGTATAATTCCAATTCCTGTGAGCACACAGACTAAAGTTAACTGTTCTTCCTCAAGTCAGTCCCTCAAATATTTGGAGACAGTCACCCTGTTCCCCCAAGCTTTTTCTTCCCTTGGCTTAATAGCCTTACTGCATTCTGTCACTCTCACAACTTGTTTTGCATGTCTTCAACCCCCGTCTTGTTTTCTTCTGAACAAAATGAGGAACACTGATCAGATGCAGGCAAGAGCTTTGAGAACAAGCTATTAACATTAGACTGTGGTCATTATCAGAATGAAATAGAAGGTTGGGTATCACCAGGCCTATGCCCCGAGTTTTAGGTATATAGATTCAAAATACACAGTAAATAGATGTAATTCCATTACTAGAGATTCTACAGTGAAATATTTCTCAAAGGGATTAGGAGATACTAAACGATGAAGTACTGTTATAATGATCCACATGAGGAAGTACAGAGTGAGAGACATCAAAATAAATGAAAATAGCTAAGCTGGAAGTAGGCTTATTAGTGCAGATACTAAAAGGAAATGTAAATGTGGAAGGAGACAAAAGACGGCATGGAGCTAACATTAAAGCATCAGAATGGCTAGATCCCAGAATGGTCTTGGGCTTATATACTTCCAGAGGTAGCAAAGTAAGTACAAGTGTGCAAATTCACACATCTGCTACAAGAGAGTAAATCAGGAAGGGTCAGGGACATTTAATAGGCAAGTTTATGAATTACCTGATTATTAACCACCTGATTGACTATAGGGGTAAAATAGAATTTTTCTTTCAGGTTATCAAGAGGAGAATATAGGAAAAAATATATATTTAAAGAGCCAATAGCATTATTAAAAAGAAACAAAGAAATTGACATGGTGTGTATGTATGCATACTTTTATAAAAATCCCTCCATCTTTAGCCAGCAGAGTGAATTATAAATCTTTTTCACAATTTAAAAAAAAAACATTTTTAATTTAAAAATCTGTTAACACTATTCTCCCAACCAGTTTTCTCAGACCAAGTCATAACCACAAAGGGGAAAATATTCCCCCAAGATCTCCAGTTTTAGGCTCAAAGCTAAAGCCTCTAGAGGCAATTTGAAACACTTTATATAACTACCATTTATTCTCACTACAATCAGCAGTAGTAGATAGGAGTTGGTAGATTCAATGGGATATCTTTTTCAGAATCAATGAACTTAATTAGTCATGTTGAATCACACTCCCACAGCTTCTAAAGAGTCACCAACTGCCCACTAGCCTTGTTTCTGTATTGCCTGCAGAAGGACCCTCCCTGAGCTGAGGCCTGTGCCTCCTCTTTGGGTAAGAGACACTGCACTTTCTTTAGAAGATTCAAATTCACCTGCAGTGGGCAGTGCCATTTATAGGTTTTATGACTTTAGTGGAATCTAGTTTTCTCTTCCCTTTTCCTCTATGATAGCTTCAATTCTCTAATCGTCTGATGTTCCATTTCATTCAACATCAACCCCGCTGAAATCTTTTTCTTCCAGTTTTCATCTTGGATTATTTTTTCCATCTTCTCTAGGAACACTTCATCCTTTCTAATAAGCTAGAGACACGTAGATAGTCCTCAAACTCCTCCATGTTCCTTATTGGAGAGTTTTCTCTCATTTTTCCCTCAGAGATGGGGAAAATATTGTCACCAGTCCTAAAAGAAAATTCTTAATTTATCTCAGTGGTTTCTATTAAATCATTAAATCACCTCTTATTTTTTTTAACTGAATAGTCCTAATTTATTACTTAACTGCTTACAGAATTTACTTTCCAAAATCTTTATGATTTTATATAAATTCTATTCATGTTTTCTATAACTTTAAATTCTGAGGACAAAATCTATAGGCTTATTCATATATGACCTGACAAGTGTTGAAAAATTTGAGATGAATAATTTTTCATGCTACCTGATATTGTCTAATATGATGGTGAGGCTAAAAGACTATGTTTGAGACTTATAGTAAGTTCATTAACTAATACAGCTACATTTGTAAGTAGCCATTCATTGTGCAATGCATCTTACAAATATTTACTAAATAGCAGTATGTACCAGATACTATACTGAATGGTGGGATATACTTATAAGCAAAGCAGATATATTTATTTAAAGGAGTTCATGGTCTTCCAGGAAAGAGGTAGAACTGTAATAGCAATCCAGTTGTGCTATCATATGGGTAAACACAAAGAACAGTTGAATCCCAAAGCTTGACCACAGAGCCTTGGAGAGTCTTTATGGAGAGGGTACTTAAGCCAAGTTTTGATAAGTAGATAAGATGTTACATGAGTGAGAGAATTCTAAATGTTAGAAATATGCAATGGTACAGAAATACAAAAGGGCATAGCATACTGTGAAAGTTATCATACAATCTGGCTGGGGTCTAGATTTTGTGGGATGTGTGTGAGGTAGGAAGAAGAGTTTTGGCATAGCATGAACCTGTTGGGCCTCAGATCCTGTGCTAAGATAATTGAAATTTTTATTTTAAGCTGGGATTTTTTTTTCAACTTAGAAATGCAATTATACTGCAAAAAGGACTTTGGATATTAGAGTAGAATGAATATTTTGGATGAAGAAAAAATAGCAAGGGCTTTGAAACTAAGGTAGTAGTAGTGATAACAGAGAAAAGATGGATTCAACTGGGGACTGAGTAGATATGCATGTGGTGAAGGAACAATCTGACTTCAGCATGTCCAGGAAGAATACTTGGGTAGATAGCGGTAATGACAAATATGAATCATGTAGGAGGATGGCATAATTAGGGGAAATAATTAATTCACTTGAGGAGATAAAGAGTTTGAAGTACCTTAAAACATATAGTTACAGAGGAGCTGATTAGGGTTTGTAACTTAGAAAGCTTAGAACTATAGATATGAATGCCATATAAATTTGTGTAGGTTGTATTGAAGTTTTTGGTCTTTGGTAAAACCATTCAAGAAGAATAAAATGTTTTAAGAGATGAAAACCAAGGGCCCAGAACCCCAGGTAATTCATAATTTAAGAGCAAAATGGATTTCATCTCTGCAGGAGATAGGGCAAGGATGGAATGGGCATCTTGAAGAATATAGTGAAGTTTGGAATGGCAGCTGGAAAAGCTCAAAGGGCCATGTGAAAGAATGGCAGAGAGCAAAAATGGTGCTGAGGGTACATCTTAGTTTGGACACACACATTTTGCATCCCTTGTGCAGTGAGCTATTCTGGATATACCGTCCTGCAGCTGTCTCTACCACCTTAATAATGTTTCTGACTACCATCATTCCTATTTGGCAAGATTATTTTAAATTCTGAGACTTTCTTGCAAGGAAGACTCCTATTTACACCCAAAGTTTGGTGATCTGCATTTCCAATGAGAACTATCCTTTGCCATCATCTGGATCCATGATGAAATTGTCAAAGAACACCTGATCAAATGCTGCTGCAAACTGCTGTCCCACCTCCAAATCTCTGCACAGATGTGGTTGAGAAGGTTGCAGCATCTCAGCAGCTGGCCTGGCTTGGTCAGTGCAGCCTATGAGTGAGCAGCCAAAACCTGTGAGCACCAGATGCCAGCTAGGCCCCAGAGAAGCCTGAACCGATCTGATTAGAAAGAGAAAACACTGACACGTTTGTGGCCCAAATAATTAGCAATGGAAATGAAGTGATACTTAAAAAGGAGAAAGAAGAGAGAAAAAAAATTTCAAAAGGAAGAATTCCTGGATGCCCAAAGATAGCTAACCATCCCAACCACACTATGGCCTAAAGAAACAAGTACAGGTGGCCCTATCTGCTTTGTGTCTACAGGAAAGAAACTGCAGGAGATCTGAACAGGTTGTAGATTCACTCCAAGGGTAAGACTCTATACTAACTTCATCCCCATATTTGGGGAGTTTTCTGAGTTTGTGGAATAACCTGTATCTTAGTGCAAACATCAGCAAATTATATCCCAGAGGCTAACTTCAGCCCTCTGCATGTTTTTAAAAATAACTTTTTATTGGCACCCAGCCACACCCATTAATTTATGTACCGTCATGGCTGCTTTCATACTGTAATGGCAGCATTGAATACATGCAACAGGGAAATCATGGCCTGCAAAGTCTAAAATATTTACAACCTGGCCCTTGATAGAATATGCTTTTTGACCCCTGTTTTAGTAAGAAGACATTTTAGCTTGAGAAACAGCTGTGCCTAAATTCATCTTATGTGGTTGAACTACTCTATAGCATAAACACACACACACACACACACACACAAAACTGATAATTTAAATGGCTAAAAAATGCAATCTGCATTCTGACTCTGAATTATATTTTTTAAATGTTGCACAAACTTTGTTTGGATTACCCTCTTTCCCCACCCCCACCCCCAGGCTCTGTCTTAATCTTCCCAAGTGAAATCTGTCCTTTGCTTCATGTTGTCTTGTAACTATATTTCAATAGCACTTAATCAGTGATAAAACTGCTTTGATTTATTCCCAGCTGTGGATATTATTGTTGAAATCTGTGTAAGTGTTCCAACGTGTTATGATTGGAGCAATAGCATTTAAGAGTCCAGAGGCAAGTCAGAAAATTAACAACTGAGTTTTCTGATGCCTAAATTAACTGCACAGACAGCGCTGAGTACAATGAGAAAGTTCTGAGAAACTTACTCGGCAGTATGTGAAGTGTGGAAATGGCTCACCCATTAAAAGTATTACATCGTCAAAACAAGTTCTCATTGGATGTACTTCCCAAAGGCAGCACCACAGTTTCTTATAAAGACAGCTGGCTGCTCTTTTCTTCGGGGACACTTTTCTTTATGCAACATGTAGATTGTGATGCTATAGCATCTAAAATGATATTTCTCAATTCCACATCAAGGCTGAGCCCCAGTATGTGCCTTGTGGTGGGCTCTGCGGATGCATCTGCAGTGATCTTAAAAGTGCAAAACAAAGCAAGAAAAAAAACCCATATGGTTACAAAAGCAGTCCGTGTTCATTGCAGAAAACTTAGACTAAAGAAAAAAAACATGAAAAAAGTGACCCATAAGTCCTTGCACCTAGACATAACAACTGTCTAGTGTGTGATCTCCATAATTATATGTATTTTTAAATTCTTGTATTATTTGTGAAATGAGCTAGATTCTGAAAACAAAATGTGAGTCTAGGTGACATTTGGAAGAGTGTGTTCCCAGTGTTTCAGTTCAATTTCTGCATTTTATTTCTTCATGTAAGCCTTCATTAAATGCTATCATTATATCACTGGCAGATTGTTTGTAGTTTGAGTTGTATGTAAGAGTTGGCCATGACATTTCATTGTTTGTTCTTTTTCTAACTCTCAGTTTGTACAAATCAGGGAGTGAAGTCTTCAGAGCATATTTTAATTGTCATTGGTATTCCTCAACTCTCTTCATTTATTGCTTAAAAATATTCTCAAAGCAAGGTATGTTAGATGGTAGCATTGAATGTCTTTGTTGCCAGGTGTTTGCTGGACTGGAGTTCTTTTATATATATATATACACACACACATATACATACATACATACACACAGAATATTTCTTCGGAAGACAAATATCCTTTGATGTCTATAGGAGCTCTGTAACTGTCATGAGTACTTTTTTTATTTGAAATAATGACATTAGATCATTTCCTAACAGAGCTGAAAATGGTCAACCCTTACATTCTTTAGTCTTACTCCATTGTGGTGGATTCCCAGCCAGACTCTGAGCTAATGAAGAGCCAAGATTACATATTTTATCTCTGAATCACAAATTCATCAATCTCTCTCTGACACATTAAAAAACATGCTTAATAAATATTTGTAAAATAAAGGAGAAATTACTCACCTGAGACCATCTACTTATAAGGTGCCAGAATTGTGTCTCCTGACCTGACCTTTATATTCCCTGTTTCCACTTATGCCATCATACTATAGTGGTTAGGAAAGCAGGCTTTCAAATTCAGAGTCTCTAGGCACAGTGAAATTCAGATCTGAGCTTCTTAGCTATGTGGTGTGGCCTTGGTGAAGTCTGTGGACCTTAGTCCCACCATCTGTGAAATGTTGGCTATATTACATAGACCCTACTGTGCAGGGCTGCTGTAGCTGAAACAAAATAATATCCTGAAGTTCTTTGCCAATCTTAGCTTTTATTTTCCTCTCTCAGTCATCCCAATATATTGAAATAGACTATAATTGACACTTTATAAGTTTAAAAATGTTTTAACACAGATAACAAATATTACGAACAGGCATATGCTATGAGAATATGATTCATTATTATGGTTGCTTTTAGATTTATTTCGCTTCTTAATTACAAATGAATAGACACTTGGATAGTTCATATGGGCTGGCTAGTTCTTTTTGCTTGTTATCTTGTGCTAATTTTAAAGAGAAATTGAGGAATAAGGAAAGGATGTAAATCTCTTTAAGGCTACTCAAAATTATAAGCAGTAAGAAACAAACATTTTATATCAAGGTTCTTTGCTAAGTATTCATACAAGTATCATTTATGACAGCAAGCCGGATGTGGGCTTCTACAACAGGTGCTATTTTTGCTGAAGTCTGCTAATAACCTCTGCATTAAATTCATAATAAGATTAAAATCTATTGTTCTTAGAAAAAGAAGAGTTGAAAATGTTTTGCAAAAGCCCTTTTGTCTCTAATGTCAACGCCCCCTTAACCCAGAACTCTGTTGAAGCTAGAGCCAAAATCTATATGGGTCTAATTGTGAGTGGCTTTGTGAACAAGCACACTCAGATAATAAGGAAATTAAAAGGTACTCCAAGCACCCCTGCTCCCAAACGTGGACTCTGAGATGGTTTGGCAGTTGTCACAGCAGGTTGAACCTACATACTTAATGTTTTTAAGGAAAAGGAGCTGAATTTTTAAGGACATTGCCCGTTGCTTTAATTGTAATCCTGAAGGCAACTGGATTCATTAATGAGCATAATAGGATTAGATATTTTTTAAAAATGTTCTAATCTAGTTTCAGAGGAACTCCTCAAAAAGTAAACAAAAACTGCTATATACAAACTTTCTGAAGTGATAGTATGGATAGTATCTGTGCAACCCAATGGTCATTACAAAAATTTTTAATTGTATGTGTTCCAATTCAAGATTAAATTGTCTCGAAGTTGTAATGTTTGGGATAGTGTGGTTTCTTACTGGATAAAAAAAGAAGAGAAGTTAGATAACTAAGAGTGACTTTCTACTTTGCTAGAAGGTACCTAAAAATGAAATACTCCTCAGTGGCAGTGGCTGCTGATTCTGTGCCCAAGCCTGTGAACAGATTCCTTTTGAAGGAGCCAGGCAAGCTCCTTCTAGGCTCCACCTCTCTCAGGTGTGCCTGCCTTTCCAAGCTCCTGCTGCTCAGTGAGGTGAAGAGTGCTTGATCTCTTCCTTGCTTGTCTCAGCCAGGGGTCTATTGTTAAGACCTGCCTGAAAGCTGGCAAAATGACATTCCCTGGTGTGATGGAGTTTTAATGTAAGATTACAACCATAGATCAAAGTGAGGAGGACATTTGGGCAGGGGCTCTTAAGAATTTTAGAGCCAGAGCATAAAAAAGATAATTATGCTATATGATTTAGGGTTGTTTCTGCATGTGTCACTCACGAGCAAGGCTTGTCCTCTGGATTATAAAGGGCTTTGGCTTTTTTTTTTTCCTTCTCAATATTTCCTATTATTTGGTATCTAGATGTTTTTTAAAGGCTGTGATTAAAAGAAACCAGAGATATTCTATAAATGACTTTTCCTGATTATGATGATCCACTTTTGAGACAGAGAGAATATTCCAGGTTTGCTATCCATGAATTCAAGAACAAAAAGGAGAAAAATAGGGCCAGCGATCTATACTGTCAAAGTTCTTTTTTCCTGACTTCACCAATTCAAACTTGAAAATAATTCAGCTCTAGCTGGACATCAGTTTACCATTGCCTGTTGACCTATTTTTAAAAAAGGTGTTGAAATAACAAAATCGTTTAAATTTAAACTGGCTTTTCAGATTTTGAAATTTTGGAAGAGTTTATCCCTCATAATGAGCTGATATGCATCCTGCAGTTAACTAAGGGTGGTTTGGCCATGGTTCCAGGGACTAATTTCTATGTTGTTATGATTGATTCCTTTAACCAAGTTTTCTGGAAAGAATATTTTTTCCTATTTGGCTTTTTACCTACATAATAGCAGATGCATTATTCTATGTTTTCTATACTTACTGTGCTGATGAGTATTTGTTACACTAAATTGTCTTCATAAAATTTGTTTTGAAACTTGAAACATTTTCCATCACAGAAGAAATACATGATCATATTCTTTAAAAAATTAGCAAATCTGAAAAAGTGAAAAAAAAAAAATAAAATTACCCTTAATTTCCACAATCATAAAATAATTTGCTTTTAACAATGCAATTAGTTAACTTTCTATGACCCAACAATAGGACAGGAATAATAAATAGACCCACCTATAACTCCGCCTCCCGAGGAGGCTTTGAGTATACAACATGCTACTCTAAGAGCAGTGTTCAGGATAGCACCAGGAGTAAAATAAGTGTTTGATAAGTGTCAGTGGTTATTGTTGTTATTTTGTGCATTTTATCCTAGACCTTTTTCCTAGGCATATATGAACTCATTTTTGTAAGGAAATACCATGCATTTAGTGGAATCATGGTATTTCAGAGTTGCAATGGGTCTTTGAGTTTATCCAATCCAATTTCTCCTTGGGAGATTTGGGATATCAGCTAGGAAGTTGGGGAATTCTTTTATGCTGTTAACTATTTCATTTTCTACCTTATAACTGACTGAGTCAGGAACTCCTAGATGTATGTATTGGGGGTAAGCAGAGGAGAAGTGATTCTGATGCCTGTTGACTGGACCCACTGAGCTGCCAAATTGCCTCTCACAGGGGAGGAAGGGAAGTGTTCTAGAGGCCTCAGGATCACACCAGTTTCTGCTGGAGCTGGAGCAGAGCCTGGGTCTCTGAGTTGCAACCCCAGGGCTGCTTCTACCAGGCAGAGAGCCACTGTACAAGTCTACAGAGATAAGCATTTTGCCTGAGTTTAGCAGCATGATAATCTGTTATATCCAGACAATTGCTGCAAATAGTATTCCATTTTTAAGACAGACAGTAATGCTTGCTAGCAGGTAATTCTGGCGAGCAAAATAAGGGGGAGGGGCATTTGTTTACATTTCAAAGCATTCATGTTTTACTAACTCATTGTGATCTTTTCTCATCAGTCTGAATTAATGAAATTTTACTTCATTTCAGTACCTAAATTTGCATGAATTTGAGTGAGGGTAGAAAAAGAAGTGTGCTATGAATTTAAAACTTTTTCAGTCTGTGCCTTACAGTGACATTCTCTGGGCTTCCTTGCACGAAGTGGTTAGTCTCTTATGGCTGAGTGTTCAACCCAAGAACAGGCAGCAGAATAGAGTAGTCTCATACCATTCCTGGAAGCTCAATCTTCTCATAAAAATATTTCAGATACCACCACATGTGGTAAGTTGACCTGTTTGAGGACCTACTAGAAGAGAAAGCCAAGTACCCAAAGGCTGATTGAGCTAGCCTGTGATGGGGCAATTTGTAATGTTTCTAACTATTCCAGGTGCAGCTACAATCTTGTATGACACTGCTCTTGCCACCGCACATGACTGATTCTGCAAGGATCTTTGCGTAGGTGTTTAGATGTTGTATCGTGTCTGCCTGACATAAACTAATGATGTAGACTGCTAAACATGGTGACATGATTAAACAGGATATTAATTAGTGGCTCCTGGAAGAGTCTCCATACTTCCTTTTAGCAGCCTTTGCTATGCACGTGTAAAAGTTAGAAATGGCTGTTCCCTGTGTAGCATCTGCTAATGGCAATGGGATTTAAGAGAAAAAGCAGTTAAACCACCGAGTGAGACATGTCAGGTCCATCTTCTTGTCCTGAGGGTTGGTCCAAAACTATGTCTTTGCAGGAAGGAATATGGCAATTTTCCTGCAGGCAGTAATCATTTGTACTATTACTTAGTTGTCAAGTATTGATGATCCCATTTCAATCAAACATATCTCATCCAGAGAGCTTTTGATGGGAGGAATTTTTGGAAGGGTTTAGGAAGGTTAAATCTGTGAGACATGGCTTCCATCTGGAATGCATTAGCTACAAAGATTTATTAGTCAGAGTGCCTCTGCATAATGTTCCATGGAAAGCAGGCCCTGCATCTAATTTCCAGCATGATGTCTATATGAGGAGTGATCTTTGAAATATCATAGGTGACAATCAAGTTTGTTATAAAAATAGTAAATGCCCAGGATTTTCATGGCGGCTATTTTAAATCCCTCATGAGGGCTGCTAAGCAGGTAGTTGATTTGTTGACAAATGATAAAACTGTAGGAATAGCAACATGCATGAAATTTTAAAATGGGACAGCCCTTTGAAACAGAAAAAGACTATTAGGAAAATTATGAGCATTTAGTGTTTTCATTTACCCTTTCTCGGGGAAAGATAACATTAGAAAATAATAAGATCTGTATTTAACTATGTGAAGAAGTACATCCCCCTTTCTGATGAAAATCATTTTTAAGAGCTGGTGTTATTGATCAGTAAGTAAAGCAGGGAAAGCTGTATAACATTTCATATGTTAGATGGTCTGAGACTACATGTTTTTCAGCTGTAATGTGGTTGGTAGAAATTAGAAATTATGGGGTGCTAGAATCCCAACTCTACTGATCACTGCATGGGAGGAAGGAAGAGCAAAATGAGAGTAAGGTTGAAGTTGGGTGGCAGAAACCAGGATCAGAGAGCAGTGATACCCCTCCACTTCATGCTGAAAAGGCAGCTCAAACCCTGTGAAAGACTTTCTCCTCTTCACCTGCCCTGTTGTGGCTTGCCAACGTAAAAGTACAGCCCCACTAAAGCTTTTTATGCCATCAGGAAGCAGCACTGATTTAAGGTGACTTCCCTGGCTCTGTCATATCTTCCTAAAAGCAAAGGGTAAGGGATTAATGCCAGGTGAAGAGTCCAAATATTTATCTCTGAATTTAGGTCACACCACAATGCCCAGTTGTGTCATTCCCTCTCAATGTAGGAAAATGTGTTCTGTATCCTGGATACAAGTTCAGTACTGAATTGTTCTCCAAGGGTTACAAGAGAAGTGCTGGAAGCTCAGAAATTTTCTTTTACCCTGGTGTTAGGCGTCTGTGCCATGGGGCAGCTCTGTGCCAGACAACGGAATTGAGAGTGAGGGAGTGCTAGCCACAAAATGCACATTAGAGAGTGAAAAGAGGTTTCACCACAAGACCTCAAAGAGCAGGCAGGCCTCTGGCTTTTCACTTTTTAGGTGAACATTTACAGGGTCCTGAGCGCGATGTGCTTATTTCTCTTCTGCATCTGCTGTGTATGCTAAGGACACAACTGAAGCAATGTCTCAGAACTACAGAGGAGGACACATTCCAGGACCTCACTTGTGGTCAAAACTTTGTTAGCCAGGATGCACTTGAAGATATGAATTTCTTGTGCTTTCCATCTGGCAAAGTGCTGTGGGGTCTACACACACCAAAGACACATTAGTTGAGCCATCTCTACTGAGGCCTATATTAGAGATACTTCTAGGACACAACTATTGTGGAAGTTTTTAATCCAAAAAATTTGAATATTATAATAAGACCACCTTTGACTTGCTTAATTATTCTCTGATGATATTTTCATGAATTTCATTCTCCAGCACCCTACCCTGTTGTTTTCATTCATTATATATTTATTTTAGACAAATAAAATCCTGAATAATTTTCATATTTGCTTAAGAAAAACTTCTTTTGATTCAAGTAATATCTTGTTTTTAAAGTTTTAGTAGCCTAGAATTACATTTTGTGTGTGTGTGTGTATGTGTGTGCATAATGTAGACTAGAGTTTATGGAAATATCCAGAAGAAAATCTTAAAAACATTTTATGGAAAAATAATCAGTTTTCTTTCATGTCATAGTCTAGGTTGTTTCTGATGTTTTGAATCACTTTAAATTTTCTCTCTATTGATAGTGGTTAGTAAATTGATATGTCTGATGTCTGAGATTTGGAATTTCTTTTAGGCCACACGCACACAAAGAAATACAATGAATTTTTGTGAGCAAAGGTCTATGAAGAAAGATCAATTTCAGCAAAAATTTTCATTATAGCTAAATTCTTGAAAAGGGAAGTATAACATTAGAATGTCAATTGTCATATATAAGACATAAATTTAACATTTTGAATGAGATTTGACTTTAAAAAGCATGAGTCACAGTCATGTCATCTATCCTTCTAAAGGAATTTTTTTTTTTTGTACCAGGTATTAAACCCAGGGGCACTTAACCACTGAGTCACATCCCCAGCCCATTTTATTTTTTATTTGGAGAAAGGGTCTAGTTATGTTACTTAGGGCCTCACTCAGTTGCTGAAGCTGGCTTTGAACTTGCCATTTCCTGCCTCAGCCTCCAGAGATGCTGGGATTACAGGCATGCACCACTATGTCTGGCTCCAGGGAAACTTTTTGCCCGGATGCTCTGTGATATATCAAAGAAATCTTCTCCAGTCATTTCAGTCAATTCAAGAATAATTAGTTAGATGGCTAACAAGAGAAAAGAGGGGAGAAAGGCTAACCTGGCTGTTTAATTGGCTAATTATATGAGTTTCATATGTAACAATGAGATAAGGAAACTCTAAAGTGTGATACAAACATAAGGTGTTTTATTGATTAATTTAGCCTATGAGAAAGTTCTCAAATTTAGTTAATTGAATATAATAATCCTGAAAATCTCCAGTGGAAATAATCAACAGCATTAACTATAGGGGCACTTAAAATCAGTATCATCTCAGTCATTGAGTCAAGCGGAGATCAATCAGTTTCTCTCTCTGATTCATTTATAAAACAAGAATAATAATTCTATCTCGTCATGTTGCTAGGAAGTTCAAGGAGCCTTTTGTAAAAGGTAACACACAAAAGTTATTTTCTATTTTGTAAACTTAATTCTCTTCTCTTTATGGTGGCATATGGTATCTTTATCACTGATCCATAAACCCACCCTGGTTGGGTCAGACTCCTTCCTTTTTCCAGAAATGCCCAAGAACCCTGTGTCCTTCATGTATCATTCTTCATTTTAATGATCAGCTCACACTCTGTCATACTTGCTAGACTATGTATTCTTAGGGGTAGGGATGGTTTCTGCCCAGTGCCCAGCATACTTCCGGCACATAGTAGTCATTCAATAATTACATGCTAAAGGGGTATGGAAAAACTAAATGTAAGGTGACTGCTGGGTCCTCTTCTTGCAGGAATTTTATAGGAGCTTCAATGGCCCATTACAAGTATAATAACTCTATTATGAGCATACTATTTAATATTTTGCATTTAATTATCAGTGAGATTAGTAGTGGAAAGGAAGTTTTTATTTATTTTTGTTCGTACATGATGAGGATTGAACCCAGGTCCTAATGCATGCTAGGCAAGTAATCTACCACTGAGCCACATCCCCACCCTAAAATGTTGTTTCATAATTGCTTTTTTGACTGCAAGTATAAATGGTCCCTTTGTACTTTATTGTGCTGGAGTACAAGCTAGGCATCTCCAGATTTTAATCCTCACTTCCTCTGGGCAGAGTGCATTGTATACTGCACAGCCCTGCAAAGCAACCCTATGTAATCACATTTCAATGTAGGCTTGCTTTAAATTATAATAAGAAAAAAAAGTGGGTGGCAGATAAAAAATAATGTGTGCAGTAGCATTAAAACAAGTAATATAACTCTAGGTTTATATCTATATGTTTTATTTTACACTTTATTTTCTAAATATGGTAACTAGGTAACTCCAGGTTATACAAGTAAATGTTTGACTTTTGCACCTTTAGTATGTATTTATTTCCTCAAATGCTATGATTCTTCCCCACAAAAGGATATTCTTAGGATTTTAATTTCCCTGCAATATCTGACATTTTTGTCAGTCCTGATGATTTTTTTTTAATTTTTTATTGTTGGCTGTTCAAAACATTACATAGTTCTTGATATATCATATTTCACACTTTGATTCAAGTGGGTTATGAGCTCCCATTTTTACCCCATATACAGATTGCAGAATCACATCAGTTACACATCCATTGATTTACATATTGCCATACTAGTGTC
>NW_025999900.1:25839211-25888826 GCF_001458135.2 Marmota marmota marmota | reverse complement strand
TCAATATTGTAAAAGCAATCTATGCTAAGCCTCAGGCTAGCATCATTCTGAATGGAGAAAAATTGAAGGCATTCCCTCCAAAATCTGGAACAAGACAGGGATGCCCTCTCTCACCACTTCTGTTCAACATAGTTCTCGAAACACTGGCCAGAGCAATTAGACAGACTAAAGAAATTAAAGGCATCAAAATAGGAAAAGAAGAACTTAAATTATCACTATTTGCAGATGACATGATTCTATACCTAGTCCTGATGATTTTACTGAATAATAATGCCTATTTTCAGTAGACCTACTGCCTCCCACCCTTCTATGCTCCACCTTCTCTTACATAATTATTTTTCTCCTTTAGCATATCCTTTTTATTATTGTTGTTTTATTTTTTTTGCCTACCAGACTTTCTATTCTTATAATTGAGTACATCTAAAAACCAACAGGCAGCACACAAACCCATCACCCACAGTCCAGATGTGCTGACAGACTAGAGAGTGAGTCCTGGTAAGACCCTCAAGATCACTTCTGTTGGTGTTGTGATGAATGATGTGGAAGAGTAAGAAGATAATGATATTGGCCTAAAACATTTTTTAATAAATCCTCTATGAGTTTTATTAAACATATCATCCCCTATGTTTTAATGAAAAGTGAAAGTTGAGCTAACCACTATATAAAGACTCTCTAAGGTTAATGTATTAATGACATTGTCAATAAAAACTGCTAATAATTAAATATTTTCAAAGCTTGACTCTTATCATCATTTATTCACTAATATAAGCCTTTTGTTAAAATATTTGTGTTGTTGTTGTTTAACAGTAGAATCATGGAACACTCTCAAGTTATCTTCTGAATACTCTCAAGTTATCTTCTGATTTTTTTGTCATTTTTTGGAATTTTAATGCTGATCTAGCCAAAAGAGATAAATGTTTGTCTGATTTTGAATAACTTTTAGGATCTGGGAGATTCAACTGAGAAGCCTATTAGCCTATTTTGGTGTTGTGGAAGATGATTTCTGTCAAAATCATTTCTATAACTCTCCTGCCTATTTCAATAAGACAGCTTTGCCCTGGTATTTTTAAAAAACCTTTTGATTTGTGACATTCTACAGGATTGTTATTGTTAGATAACATAGCTAACACCTATATAGACAGTATGGGTCAAATACCTTAAATATGTTCATGAAAGGTTTTTGTAAAAGATGTTGTAAGTTCTGGGGGAAAAATCACACCCTGATGGGCATTAGGGAAGATTGTGTGAAGGAGGTGACGTCTGGTCAGGATTTGTATTCCCTGTGTGACTTTTAGCCTTAAGCAGAACCATTGCCATGTTTGCACTAACTGTCAGAAGGAGGTTTCAGTTTGAAACCTGAGCTTGTGTTCAGTATCCAGTGATGAGGTTGGGGATACAGGATAATGCACTTTAAGCATTCCCTAGGGGACTCATAGCTTATTGCAGATTTACACTAGAGCCCCTGATTCAGATCCCTGCGCTGCCATTTTCTCTGGGAGCAGCTAGATTGCCCTTTCTAACCCTTAGTCTCATCATCTGTAAGATGGGGACAGTAGTAGTTTCAAGTTCATGAGGCAGTTGAGACTTTATTGGAACGCAACCATTGTGTATGTGTCCTAATACTTCCTAAGGAGTGGGCCACTTGTAAGCAGGCTCTTCTGCCCTTATTCAGAGATAATGGTAACTTCTACTGGATTTATTTTTATCTGTGGTCTTTCCATAACCCAGCATTAGGTAAAATGGAAACCATTGCTATAGGAAGTTAGTTCCCATGGGAAATGTAGCAGAAAAGGTTAGTGGACTGGAGAAACCTGAGCTCTTGTCCCTCTTTGCCTCCAGTTACCTTAGCTGGGCAACCCTAGGCAGGTCTTTCTGGATACATTTCCCTAGCTGGCTGAAGGCTGGTACTAGAGTCCCCACCGCACTATGATGGTCACTAGTGCTGCCTGTAGGTCTCTGACTGTCCTCTCCTGGGCACAAGGAGAATTGAACTGTAATCCTTTCCCTCTCTGGTGGGGCATGTATCTTGTTACTGAAAGTGAGCTCTGAGCAAAAATGGCACATTTCATATAAACTAACCATTTTATGACAAGAAGCTCCAAAATTCTCTTTCCCTCTTGCATGACAGAGGTGATGGCCCTGTCGGGGCCCTAAAGGAAATTAGGAGGGAGCAGAGTCACTAGGGCTAGTGACTCAGGTAGGATTTGAGCATAAATGAAACCTAAGCTTCCAGGCTTTTGAATCACTTACAAAGCAGGGTAGTTTGTTCTATAGCATAGCACATCTCTGCCAAATTGTCACAGGGACCTTCCAACTTAAGGCACCTGGGAAGATTTTAAAAGGAGAGAATGTTGAAAGTGAAAATGGTCAGGTATATGCTCTGGATTTGAATCCTAGCTCCACACACCGACAACAGTGTGAGCTCGTGCTACTTGCTCTCCCTCTAAATTTCCATTTCTTTTTATGTAAAATGGGAATAATACCATTGATATCTTGTTGAGCCATTGTAAGGATAAAATAAGACCTGGCATGTAACACATTTTAGGAAGCACCTGGCAGACAGTCAGTATGTAATAACTGTGATTCTTATTGTTATCTTTTTACTATTCTGTGAGTTAAAAATTGCATCTTGTGCCCATTGAAGCAGCCTGAAGAAGTTTGTAAGAAATGTAGCTGTAGGTAATGGCTTAGAAAGAAAGTAGAGGAAGCAGTACTTGAGCCCCTTTAAGGCCAGCAGCTTCTGATGGGAATTGGAGGTGTCTCTGTTAGTGTGAAATCATTACATCTTAGGCAGCCCATTTCCAAAAATATTCAGAACCACTAAAGAAATCTGTAGTAATCCTCTCTAAGAAACCATCATCCAACCAGTAGTATTTTCTTACAAAGACTTCTTTGGGAAAAGAGATTATGTATTTGTCTCACCTTGGATCTTGCCAATTTGTGTCACACTCTGTGTCTTTAAAGCTTTCGAACAAACAATAAGTTGATTATACAATAAAGGCAATAGCTCATTTGGAATATTTACAAGAAAGCCCCCATAGAATGAGCATAATGAGAAAAATAATGAAGCAGTAATTATGATTCTCAAGGCTAATAATTTTAATAATAATTTATACTTAAACAGCTCTACACATAAGGAGATTTCAAAGGTTTATAAATATTAAGTGAGCTTTGTATGTTGTATAGTTCCTAAAATAATGCCTTGAACCTAACACTCCTGAAGCATGTATAACACCATCAGGGTTATTAATCTCATTGTACAAAAGGATAAACTGAGGCAAAGAAAAAATGCTTAGAGTCAGGAATCCTTAGCAATAGGTTTTTGTCTCAAGTACCTGGACCCAGAATCAACCCAATTAGTATATCAAAATAAAGTCATTTATATTTCCAGTTTTCAGTTTCTCTAGTAGTTAAATTGTATTGCACTAAATTTAGCTGCCACTGGTTTATGTGCTGAGATTTTATTTAGAGTAAAGATATATACTATGTATGAAAACAGTTGTAAGGGGGATGCTAGGTTTTTGTGGTACGTGGCCTGTCCTCAATGAAACGCAAGGAAGTCTTATGTTGGATTCTTGGTATGATATATCTAAAATGTATACTCTACCCAGAAGGTTACCACTGGATATGCACTCCTCCTCCTCAAGAGGGGAACCTGAGCCCATAAAAAGCCACAGTGCCTGCTCACAGTTTGTATAAGCCTTTTTTTTTTTCAGTTCCATTGTGCTCATTCACACATGATATCCCAAAACAGTTAAGTAAAATGAGGGATATTATATCTGTCACACATGAGGAAACTGCAGTTATGGATCCGCTTAATGCATTCATTGCTTTTTGGACTCTGGAGTCCCCTGGGCAGTGCCACAAATCTACATGTTGGCCCTCAGCTCCATATTCTGTGTGGGACTCTCTAGTGAAGCCAGCATGTATATCAAAGGTTCATTATTATTGTTGTTAATTTTTTTATTTTTATAGCTCAAATGAATTGGCCTTAACTCATGGTAACAGTAAGGGCTGCACTGGCCAAGTACATTACAGTAATCTATTGTCGAAATAGCTCGCTCCTGGCTATTCGGAGAGTGCTGGGGTCCTGCCTGCTAAATTAATACCAAAGCATCAGTGACACAGCTGACCCACAGCAAAGAGCCTAAAGCCACTGCTTCTCTATGAAGTTTTCTGAGAGATTCACACTCCTGATATTTCCAAATTTCATGTAAGATGGATCCCTTGGATTCCAGGATCTTGAATAATGATGAGGATGAAGCTGGTCATCATTTATGCCCACAAACGTTTACTGTTCGTGGCAGCAGCTGTGGCTCAAGTTGTGCAGAGCCTGCCATCCTTCCTCACTGCCTGAGCATGAGGACTATTCTTTGATTTATGGTCATGGGCTCCATCTAGATAGAAGCTGGGAGCTATTTGTACCTTACCATGTGATGCCAGGCACAAAGCCTTTGTTCTAAGAGCTGTATGGTCCTAAGATGGCAGGGCCTGGGCTTGTCTGGCAGCTTCTACCTGCTGGACCCCCACCCCCATGATCCTAGGGGCCTGGCACATAGAAAGCACTTAATTATCATTGGCTGTTGTTGTTACCATCAGCACTTTCATCATTACTATTATTATTATCACTGTCTTTCCATTTGCTGTAGAAAGAGTATCTATGAGTTCTTCCTTTCTGCATGTAATGTGGGCTGCCTTTGGTCATACACGATTAAGCTACTTAAAGGCTTTTTCCAGTTGAACCAGTAACCAAAGTATGTATGTGCAGTGCCTGTTTGCATGGTTGTTTATAAAACCATGGTGTAGGGAATGTCTGTTTCTGTTTGTCTGAGGCAAAGATTTTCAGCTTTATATACAGTGGGTGCTTGGTAAACATTGAGCCAATAAATAAGTAAAAGGAGTCCTTAATGCTATAAAACCAATGAAATAAACTGTTTTATGTGATCAATCTTAAGAAATTATTAAATGCACATGATGCATTTATTTCCTAGAATGACAATGTTTGAAACGCAACTATAGTCTTTAAGCAGTTTGTAGGAGTTGAGGAGATCAGTCACATACCTACAGGGAACTTAAAAAACATGAGTTTATGTGACATGTTTACTCAGTCATGATGTTTAGTGTTCTTGGTGTTAGCATTAGCTTTTGTTGAGCAATTACTATGTAACCAGACACTTTTTCCTAAATACTCTATATTATTATCTTGTTTAATCCCCCCCAAAGACATCCATTTATTGTTTTCATCTCTGTTTAACAGATGAAAAAACTGAAGCTCAGGAAAGTTAAATAATTTGTCTCAAAATCATATAGCTTGTAAGTGGTGGAGCTGTAGGATATCACAATGAACCTCTGAATACTAAGAAGAATGACATAATGTCCCCTTTCTTCTTATAAAACATGTTTCAGTATTCCATTTATTTACTTTCCCCTTGTTTTAATTTCATATGGTACATAATGATGTATATTAATTTTACCATTATTTAGTTTCATGAGCTCTTGGTCTAACTACCTCAAATCATCTGTGGAATTACACAGGATCCAGTAGATACATAAAATAAAATGCTAAATTGTGTTGTGTCTACAATAAGTAAATTGATGATTTTTAAAAAGAACTCTTGAGTAGGTGAGACAGAACTTCTCCAAAAGAATGAATCAAATCAAAATACATACAGGGGAAGAGGGTGGGAGAGCATGGGCAAAACCAGATGCATGACGAGCATGCTTCAGGGGCTGCCAGACCATGCCCAGGAAGAGAAGAAACCGACCATTCATGAGTATCAGACTGTGTGGAAGAATGGATAGAGCAGTGGGGAGAAGCCAGAGATAAACCATGCTTGAGGGTTTGAAATATGATGCAGGCAGGATTAGGAACAAGATCCATTTGAACACTAAAACTAGCATCATTCAACTGTGGACTCCTGTCCTTCCTAGCAAGGACCTCAAATTCTAGATTTAAGAATTTTAAGAAACCACAAACCCCAGACAAATCAAATGATGATTAGCAATAATTTTCTTTTACCTCTTAAAAAATAGTCACATAATAGAAGTAGTCTCACCAATTTAGTTATTAGTAAATATTATCATCACAAAACTACTATTGTTCATCTAGCAATTTTACACTCTTAGAGAGGAGGGAGGAAGGCTGGTGATGTGGGAAGTTTTGTTTCTCTAGTATATTTGTTCATTGAGGTGCTTATTTATTACTTCTCTTTTACTAAATCAGTCTGTGAGTTGAAATAATCCTAGTGCTCATTAAGTTGTTGCTTGGTTAGATAAAACCCTCAAAACCAGGACCGCTTTAAGTTAGTGTAATGGGGGGGGGGGCTGCATCATGGGGATGTGCCACGTGTGTGCACATTCTTAGTGGCCAAACTGCCTGAAATGCACGAAGGAAAAAAGACTTATAGGTTGTGATACTCAGATTTTGAATGTGAATACAACACATATAGCAGGTCAAATATATCTTTCACTTTTTATAAGTATATATAGAAGATCCAGTTGTAACATGTGCAAATTGACAAAAGAGCTAACTTTCTCTGTTTAGGGAGAAAGTGGAAGGAAAACAATCTAGTTTTAATTAAAGTTGAGATCCTGCTGGTAATCATTTAAAGGTTAAACTACCACATGCTAGAGGAGAAAAATCCTGTGATTCATATATTTTAAAAAAATTTTTTAGTTGTAGATGGACACAATACCTTTATTTATTTGTTTATTTTTTTGTGGTGCTGAGGATCAAACACTCACATGTGCTAGGCAAGCACTCTGTCACAGAACCACAACCCCAGCCCCTGTGATTCATATTTTACTTGAGCCATTATAGAACTCAGTGTAGACAGGAAATTCTGTCCACTTGGCTTGCAAAGACTGAACAAAAAGAAAAACATGAAAGCATCCACATTTCCAATATGTGTTGCTCTGTTCTTGGGGGAGCTTTGTTCTTCAGGAAGCATAACTGGAATTCTCACTCTCCCAGCTGTTTGGGCATCATCTAGGCAGAGCCCCTGTGCCCTTTGTATGCAAGGGTGGTGACTTGGTTAATATAAGCAACGTGTAGCATACGCGGCTTGGCTGTGAGGCTCAGAATCAATAAGAAGCCTTTAGATTTAAAACTAATGATTTTCTGTGTTCAGCAAAAGTCAAAATCTCTCAAAGTTGCCATTGTTGGCTCTGATTTTTCCCCAGAGAATAAGAGAAGGTGTGATAAATCATCACGCTTGCAACACAAGTAAAATGCATGTCAGAAGAGACTTGAACTGGACCAGAGAGGGATAATGAGAGCCCTAAACATCTTAATTATTTCAGTCTTGAATTGAGCAAAACCCCTAAATACAATGGTGGTAACAGTGATTGTAACAGCAGCAGACACCATCTGATGGGGTCATCCTGCTCCCCCAAGAGTACAAGTGTGACCCGTCCAGGACTACAAAGATGATCATTTCCTCCCAGCAGAATTTTAAGCCTTTGAATGGATGACGTCAAATGCTTTTGAATGTATCTATAAACTGCTGTTGAATGTACATAAAATTTCACCAGACTCTCTGATTTAAAGCCCTAGAGAAGGCCACCAGGCTCTTATGGAAATTAGCTAAGCATAATTTATTCATGAAAGGCAGAAAAGCTGAATTAATAAATACATGAGTATGTAAACTTATAACTGCATAAAGATCTGTAGAAAATATGAAAGCCAAGCTCCATGAGTTAACAAAACCTGTAAGGTGTGGCCACTCAGTCCTTCCTTGCAAATAGTTCTGTCTTCTGTTTTAAAAGCCAATGCGAAATCAATAAAAAGAAAAGAAGGGCATTTATTTTTTTGGAAGGCCTTTTTCCCACCCCCCCAAAAATGTATATCTCCCTTGTAGATGCTGCTCTATGAGAATCAATCTAAGAGAATTATTTTTTAAAATATTAGTGAAGGCACTAATTCCAGAGATTCAGAAAACTGCTTCTCAGCAGGTTTAACTCATACTTTGTCTGGATTCAATTCTGAGAGCATTTTCCCAAAATATTGTCATAAGTACAAGATCTTGCCTTATTACCAGAGGGACCGTCAATTTTTCCTTGTCTTTACCCTACTCTTGATATCGTAGTCCATACCAACATTGCCAGCCTCATCAAGCATTGATTCAGCAATACAGTTTTTCTACAGCAGGAATTGGAACAAGATATATACTGTCACATTTGTAAAAAATTGCTTAAAGGGAGTCTTGCCTTGTATTGGATGCATTCTAGTGAAGCTTGTCTTTTTTGTTGAATTTTAAGCCTCCTGGCCACATGAAGACCTGATTGAAACCTGGAAGCCTGAATCCTTAGAAGTGTTATCTAGGAATTGATCATCAAACAACAAAACTCTTGTTTCCTACAGCTCTTGTAATTTGGTGAGAACATTCAAAATGTAGCACAGTGTTTCTGTTTTTTAACTAATATCCTTTTATTAATTAAAAACTTTTTCTGAAAGTCTATTTTGGAAAGTGCAAATCTTTTCAAACTTTGCCCCTAGTCAAAATGAGGACTGAAATAAAGATACAAACCCTTTCCAGTTAGTCTTAGAATTATAATGCATAGAGGATGGAAGAGAATGAACAAATGTTTTTCTGTCCATATCCATGGTCAATAAAGAGGAAGTTTTATTTAAAAAACAGCACATAAACCTAACAGAGTGCTTTATAAATGTTAACTCCTTAAATTCTTGTGACAATTCTGTGAGGTAAGTACAATTCTGTTCATTTTATAGGTAAAGAAAACGAGGCACCAAAGGGTTTGTAACTTACTTGGGACCTCACAACTCATGGAAAAATTGGAAATCAACCTTAATATTGAGAGATACTTAAAAGCAAATACCAAGTTCCATGACCTTAGTCCTTAAAATGTCTTCATGGGATCTAGTTAGTCTGGAATAAGGGGAAAATGTGTTCCTCTTCTTAGCACTGTTTCCTCCAATTACCTGGGCTGAGAATTTTTAACAAAGGATGTTGATAACCTTTGATGCAGAATTCATTCCTGTTCTTGAACACTCTCATCAGCTTGACAGTTGTCTGATAGGCAGGCTTCATACTACCATGTGTCTGATTATTTATTGCTGCATTTAATAATATTATCTCAAAACTCTATGATTTGAAACACCACCACCAATTACTTTGCTTATGAGTCTGCAGTTCAGGCAGCATTTGGCAGGAACAGCTTTTCTCTATTCTGCTTGGCATCATGGGGCAGTTCAAAGGCTTGGGTTTGGAATCATCTGCAGCCACATTCCCACACAGTTCTGGTGATAGATGCCACTAGCCACTGAGACCTCATTGAGGCCTTGGACTGAAATACCTACCTTTGGTCTTCCCATGTGACTGCTTCCTCCCAATATGGTGGCTAAGTTCCAGGAGTCAGAGTCCCAAGAGGGAGACATCAGGTGGAATGTCAGCAATCATGTAATGTCACTTTCAACATCTTCTTTGGTTGTGGTTGTCACAGAGTTCTGCCAGGTCCAAGGGAGTGGAACACAGATCATATGCTTAATGAATGAATATCAGCATGTGGGATGGGTATATTGGTTCAGTCATCTTCTTTGAAAAAACAATCTTCCATAGTTTATGTTTTATTAAGAACTTACAACTGTCAATAGGAAGAAATGTTTTGCTTGAACAAATCCCCTTGCTACAAGAAAAGGGACCTTATTGAACCATAGGTTTAATTGAAATAGCTATCTAAAGAATCACATTTTACCAAGAAACCAAGCCTCATGTCAAATAGAGATAACCAAGCAAGGGTGGGGAGGAAACTTTCCGAAGTTAATTCTAGCCTTGTGCCTACTTCATAGTAAAAATCTTTAGAGGTAGAAATTCCCGAAACATATGTAAGGTGGTTCATTTAGGCTGATCACATCTTTTACAGTTACCAAAGGATCTTATACCAGATGTTAACATTCTAGTTTCTATCAAAGAGCTATGTTTTTTTCATTATTTAATATGAGAACAATAGAAGTGAACTTTTGTGAAGTTCTTTCCCTGTGGACACCAGATGAAGTTAAACTAGACACACTTTAAGAAACATCATGATCCTTTTAGAGATATTATATTTACTGAGCATCCAGCCAGAGAACAAGATGAACCCTGATTTTGAGAAACTTGCAAGCTAAGGCAGGGTTAGTGAAGCATATTTTTTTTAAAAAAAAGAAGGATGTTGCTCTTTTTATGAAGAAGATAAAGGGTTCTGACAATCTACCAAATGGCTTTGAGCAATTTTTCCAGTTGTGTGATAAATTTGCATTTTGCCAATTATATACTGTCTTCCTGTCTTTTTCACAACAAAAGCACTGTGCATATTAGATAGCTGTTCTGGGTTAATAACAGAACTTTTGCTTGCACAGGGCTCTATGAGTTCCAAAATGCTTTCATGTCCATTATCACACTTGATGCTTACAGCAGATCTCTAAGCTGGATAGAATCACTGTTATCTCAACTTTTATAAAGAGTCTTGAGAGGCAAATCCCACTCTAGCTGGAGAAATTGGGGCAGTTCATCCTATAACCATACCTCTTGTCCACTTCTCTTTTTGCCAACCATGTGATCTTTCAAACTAGTTGACCAATGCATAGGTTGAAAGCAGAGTCTGCCTTATTTCAGGCAACAGAAAACAGAATGTCCATAACTGTGCTTGTGACAGGAGTAAGGGGTGGGCCAGTGTGGTACAGTGGCAAAAGCACTGGAATGGGAGTGGGGAGACATGAAGATTCTTGTCCTGGCTCTGCTATGCATTGTCCTGCCTTGATGTGAAACATGAAAAAGTAGACTACTTCAGTTTCTGAGATTACTTTCATGTTAAATGTCTATAATACCATATTACGTAAGTGGAAAATAGAGCAGTTGATATCAACCACCTTAAAAAAAAGTCAAGTGAGTAGGTAGGAATAAAGTTGTAAAATGATTTTTTTTCTTCTAATAGAATTAAAAGGGGAAATTGCCAATAGGAAGTTTCTGTGAAGTTGTAAGATGGAAACATGGGGAAAGAAATATAAAGATAAGATTTTATTAATTCAACAGTTATTTATTGAGCATGTAGTATATTCCAGTCACTGTCATTACAGAAGGGCACAGAAGATTCTCTGTCTTCCTGAGGCTTGTATTTCAATGGGAGGAGAAAACAAACAAGTAAAATAGATGCATGTCAAAGGATTAAAAGTGGTGTGGAGGGAAGAGGGGATAGGAAGGGTTGGGGATAGAGGTGATTACAATTGTGAACTCTTGAGCTAGGCAAGTCTCACTGTGAAAGTGACATTTAAACAAAGACCTGAGGAAGGGAGAAAAACCTGTCCAGGCAAAGAAGCGTGGGTGGGAAGGCAGAAGGAGGTCAGGTTTTAGAGTAAAGAGGGATTTTCAGGATGGTGGAGGCCTTGAAGACTTTTGGAAGGAATTTTTCTTTTGTTCTGAGTGAGTTGGAGCACCATGGGGTTGGGTCTGAGCTACCAAGTGACATGATTTGACTTAGGTTTCAAAGGAGTGTCTCTAATATGCATTATATCTCAATAAAGCTTTTAAGAACAAACAAAACCCCATCTGTTATTTTGCTAAAAAATGTTGAGAACAGATTAGAAGGAGGAGGATCAGGAAGCTATGACAATCTTCTAGGCTAGAGTTGGTAGCAGTGGAGGTGGTGGGATATGATCAACTTCAATAGAAATGAAAGATAAGCCCATAGGATTTACAGATTGATCAGAAACAAGGATAACTCCAAGGTTTTTGTCCTGAGGATTTGGATAAATAGACTTGCCTTTTACTCAGAGAAACCCATGAGGAAGCAGGTTTGGCTATGTGTGTGCATGGGTTGGGAGTAAAGGGTAGATTAGAAGAGAATGGATATATGTGAAGCAAAAAAAAACAAAACAAATAAAAGGCATTTATTATTAATATAATTTTGTTATTTTACTTTATCAGAGAATTTGAAAAGGCTTATCATAAAGTGTACAGATAGAATAAGACAGAAGCCTATTTTTTAAAGTAAAAGGCTTAAACCCAACCAGTGGTAGACTTAAACAAAATATCCCTGCAGGGAACAAGAAGCATGTTTGCTTGATCCTTGTAGAGTATTTGTGGTCAAAAGTAAAAATCCTTCGGTAAGGTGGAGATAAAAAGCATTCAAAACAGGAGAAGTAATAATTAAAAATAATCTTTTCATTCTTTCAATGAATATTTATTGTGCATTTATTAAATACCATACATATAAGTTCTCCAGCACAAAAATAAAGGAAGCACAGTCCTGCTCTTGAGTGGTTAACAACTGTGTATATCCCTGGTTTTGTAAGGCAAAATGTTAGTCCACTGAGTGTCATGGGAGCAAGGATGGAAGTAAGTATTAGGGAAGGTTTTCTGGAAGTGTCACTTGAGTGTCACCAGAGCTGGAAAACTGTGTAAAATAAGAATTAGGAAATTATGACCACATGGCAAATTTAGTTTGCTGCCTGGATTTGTAAATAAAGTTATGTGGGAATGACGGCCATGTTATTCACTTACATGTCATCTATCACTGCTCTAGCACCATAACTGCAGAGTGAAATACATGTGACAGGACCCTCTGACCATAAAGCCTCCACCATTTACTCTATGGCCCATTACAAAATGGAAATTCTAGAAAGAGGAGACAAGATGACACGTGGCACTATTAAGGACTGTAAGCTAAGGATTAAGCAGGGAGTGGCAGGGTATGGTGCTGGTGACATAGGTAGGGCCTAGCTCATGGAGTCTCTGCATCCCATATTGGGGAAACTGAACTTAGTCCAGGTCAGTGGGAATCAGTAAAGGATTTTAAACAATGATACTAGTCGAACTTGAATGTCAGACAGATTTTTCTGTTTGCTTCATAGAATGTAGTATGTATGTAGTGGCAGGTGAAGGGCTGTTAGAAAGGAAACTGTCAAGAGGTTTGTAGGAGTAATTTGCATAAGACTTAATAAACTGATTAAAAGTTTGACCAGTTTTTGTAAAACAGAATATTACATAATTATTATAATAAGATATATCTAAATTATATTGATAAGGAATGATATCTACAATATGTTAAGTAAATAATCAAAGAAACTTCATATATAAATATGTGCAAGTATATGCATGGAAAAAATGGAGAAAAATATACAGAAATTGTGGAAAGTATTTTCCAGGGAAAAGGGATATACAATGACATGAGATAGTTGCCTTTAATTTTATACATATTTGTTCTCTTTGATTTTTATTTTTCTTACAATAAGAAATATATCGCATTTGGATAGGACCAAACAATGAAGTTTCAAACATGTATGTGTATGTGTGTGTGCAGTCAATGAACTTTTATTTTATTTATTTATATATGGTGCTAAAGAATCAAACCCAGTGTCTCACACATGCTAGGCAAGCACTCCAACCACTAAGCTAAAACCCCAGCCCAATTAATTTTTAAAGTTATTTGTAAAGAGAGAGTGAGAACCAAAAGACTGGGATCCTAATTATAATAAAATATGCTCCATGTTTGTATAAATATGTCAAAATTACTCTGCTGTCATGTGTATCTAAAAAGAAAAAATAAAAATTTAAAAAGAGAGAGAGAGAGAATGAGGGCATGCACCCAAGTCAGGGAAGGAGGGATAAAGAGAAGGACATTAATTTGAGACTAATTTAGAAAATGAAACCTGCAAAACAGTAACGTGGGGAGGTGAAGAAGAGAAAGAACAAAACCTGATGACCAGGTTTCCGGTTTGGGGAACTATGGTGAATCTGGGTGTCAGTAATATAGTAGAAGTAAGACAAAAAAAGCCCTCATTGTCCATTCATGATGGGTGTGGTTCTGGCTGACTGTACCACCCCCACTTTTCATGCAGTTAAACTATGAACAAGTGAAGGAGGAATTTTTACTCTTCCCATTTTATGAGGAAACTGAGTTTTGCAGATATAAGTGGCTTACCCAAAATGATGCCATTTGTGAAAGCCCAACTGGGAACTGGACACAGGTGGCACTGGTTCCAGTGCTGATGTCCACTCATACTCTCCTGCTTCAGTGAAGTTTTTTTTAGAGAGTAGTGCAGAGGGAAAGATAAAATCAGCATATACCATGTCATCAGCATAGAAGTTTTGAGGTAAGAGGATAAACTCCAAAAGAATGAGAAAAAAAAAAAGTGAAGGCTCCAGATTGAATTTGGGAGAATGTTTTATAGTTTATTGATCTTAATAATCACCAACATCTTTAAGAATAATGATATGGAATGTATAGCAAATTTTCTCCTTTATTTGTTTTTGAACACTAGAAGTGTGATTTATCAATGCAGTAAATAATGTACATTGAAACAAGAATGGGAATAAGACACATTTTATGGATTTTCTTTGTCAAAAATCATAAGTCTGATTTTGTCCATTTAACTTGGTGAACATCTGTTGAGTGCTCGCTGTGTGCAAAGCATATTGGTGCTGCACTCTAACTTCTTTAACATTTTATGTCTTCAATTTCAGGAGGGCTGGGAAGAACTGAGATCCAAACGATGCATAGTTTTCTAAACAGATCTTTAAGCTGACATTAGTTCAAGAACTATCCAGAGTGTTATGCTCCTGTGTTTTGCATCAGATGGTCGCTGCAGGATTTTTGAGGAATTCTTTGAGGAGTGCATTCCCAGCTCTGGCTAGGAGTGTGTGGGTTAAAGGTAAACTGAGCTGCCTGGGGAAATGCAGTGGGCAATTGTGAAGGGGAGAGAAAATGATGCACACCTTCACGGAGGGGGAAGCAATTGCTCATTGTGTCACTTCACCCTGGCATTCAGCCACCAGAGGGTGCATGGGCCAGAGTGAAATAAATTCTGCCAGCTGCCTCACTGGCTTCTCTGCCCTCCAGAGCAGGACCATAGCCATCCTCATTTTGAGATGGAAATCGAGCCTCACTTGCCATTTGATGGGAAACTAAGTGGTTTACTAGTGTGTCTTAAAGACTTTCTAAAAGGCACAGAAGAACGTGTCGTTAAAATTGACTTGAAAGCATAATGATGGTTTTCCTGAGCACCATGTCCTGTGTACACTTTACTTCCTTTCTAATATGTTATTGATTTTTATCCAAATATAGATATGGGCTTTTAGAAAGAGGAATCAGGTTGTCAAGGTTGACCATTCCATATAAAGTTTGTACATTGCATAAAGAATGTGTTTTTGACACAGTAAAATACATTCCCTTTATGCTCATTGTAATTCACTTTATAGTGACTCACTTCATAGCATAACATATATCATTTATACTGCTATCCTTCATGCTTTTAAACTGTAATATCCTTTCTTCAATGACTACTTGTCAATTTCTCTGATCTAGATTTGATTTCATAAATTAACTAGGCCAATTAAGTAGAGAGTTATCATTAGAATAAGAAGTAGAAGCAAATAAATATTAATCTTCCATCTCTGAATGTCGGTATTCCAACACAACTTTGATCATACTTGAATGCTACTTAATGGGAAAAAATATACCCCTCCTTTGTCAATTTAGCATTACTCAATTTAAACATTTATGAGTAGTTTTCATTCATCTTCTCATTCTAAATCCATCACACTTTTTTTAGAAACAGTTGTGTTTCTATTTCATCAACTTAAAGTGTGGGGAATGAGTAAATACCAGAACTTCATTATCTAAGCATTCTGACAGGGACAGTTTGCCTGGCATTTCCACCTGGCCCCTCTGCTTGTGGGACATCTATTCAGAGGCACGGGCACCCGTCATACTCTAGAAGACTAGTTTGCCTGGTGTGTATTTCTTTGCTTTGCTTTAGTCATTTTGCCACCCAAATGTTGGGAACCACCTGGAGAAGATGATAATGTTTGGTAGAGATTTGCATTTTAAAATGCACCCTATTTTGCCTGTAGAAAGAGGGTCTCTTTCAGCCGGGAATGGTGGTGCACACCTGTAATCCCAGTGGCTCTGGAGGCTGAGGCAGGAGGATAGAAAGTTCAAAGCAAGCCTTGGCAAAAGTAAGGCTCTACATGCTACAGGGACACTGCTACATCGATGTTCATAGCAGCACAATTCACAATAGCAAGACTGTGGAACCAACCTAGATGCCCTTCAATAGATGAATGGATAAAAAAAAATGTGGCATTTATACACAATGGAGTATTACTCTGCATTAAAAAATGACAAAATCATAGAATTTGCAGGGAAATGGATGGCATTAGAGCAGATTATGCTAAGTGAAGCTAGCCAATCCCTAAAAAACAAATGCCAAATGTCTTCTTTGATATAAGGAGAGTAACTGGGAACAGAGTAGGGACGAAGAGCATGAGAAGAAGATTAACATTAAACAGGGATGAGAGGTGCGAGGGAAAGGGAGAGAGAAGGGAAATTGCATGGAAATGGAAGGAGACCCTCAGGGTTATACAAAATTACATACAAGAGGAAGTGAGGGAAAAGGGGAAAAATAATACAAGGGGGAGAAATGAATGACAGTAGAGGGGGTAGAGAGAACTGAGTAACTGTGAGTTTGGGGACCTTGTTCATCACTTCCCAGGGGCTAGATTAGTGTCTGACCCANTTTTTAAAAAAAGTAAGGCTCTAAGCAATTCAGTGAGACCCTGTCTCTAAATAAAATACAAAATAGGACTGGGAATGTGGCTCAGTGGTTGAGTGCCCCTGAGTTCAATCCCCAGTATCTCTCACCCTCAACCCCCAAAAAGAAAGAGGGTCTCTTTCAAAACTTACAGTCAGGGATTTCTTTTTTACCTTTATCTCATTTAAATGATTCTTCTTTTAAGAATAATCTGTCAAAAATATTTTGTACATATGAATGCAATGAAAAAAAATCACCCATAGCCCTTTGTTTCCCTCTGAATCCAATTATGTCAGTTTCTTTTGTCTCCCCCCGCCATATCCTATTCACAAACTTTTGAGCCCTTTTGGAATCGAAAGGAGGGAGAGGGTCCTCCTTGAAAAACCTCTCAATCTCTCTGTCCTAAATTATAGAAATATTAGATTGCTGTGGTAAAGGAACCTCTTACCAGATGGCACATGAAAATAACCCAAAAGAGAATGTAATGCAGAATGCAGGGATCTATGGGAAAATCAACTGGGGATTCCTGCAGTTCCATCTTGACTCTGCTCTCACTGCTCATCCACAACTCTGAATAGAGGAAACTTGTTGTGTGCCTTATATACCACAAACACCACATTCACTCACACACATGGACAACACACACAGCCACACCAGTTCATTCAACTTTCCCTCTCTCTCACGTTCTCTCTCTCTCTCTCTCTCTCTCTCTCTCTCTCTCTCATAAATAAATAGCTATAGAACCCATGAGGGAGGTAATCTGGATTTAGTTTTCTCCACTTGTTCTGATTAAATGCTTTGCATCTAGACGCCAGCAAATCAGAGCTTCTCAGTCTCTCCAAGTTCGCTTACCCCATGCAGTCCTTCAAGCCTCAGTAGTTTTACCATAGTAATAATTTTTCACTAAGAATTTTAAACAAGACTTTGCCATTGGACATCCTTTGAAAGAGTTAGCTTTGCTTCACTATTTTTTGTAACTTGCCAAAATCACAAATAAAAGGGACTATGTCCTCTAATGCTTCTTCTCTGGTCATTATCTTGGAAAATATGCAGAGACTGGTCCAAGTAGAGTGCTCCCCAAACCTTGCTGTTACTTTGAGAATAGTTTTAATGAGGCTTGCAGCTGAGCCAAGCTCTCCTGTTGTGTTATTATTTGGGCATGTGGAAGCCCTAGTGATTGATCTGTGTGGGGGAACTGGCAACACTCACATGCCCTCTGGGTAGAGGCAGAGCCTCTAGCAGGAAAAATTAGGGAAAGAGAAAAAAAGGAGAGGAAATGTTTATCACCCATCTCCTAGCATTTTATGGCAGTGTTATGGTGAACTGGGAGATGAATGTGTATATTCATGGATTTTGCACCACTTTAAGCACTAATAACATTAAATCAACCTTAATACTTCATGCCAAATGTGCTCTAAAAGAGGGAATAATGGGAATTTTTGTTGACTTTAGTAAAGCATCAAAAGTTACACTGGAAATGCATAAAATGCTACAATGCAGAGGTCACAATTATGCTAATATCATGATAATATAAAATATTAAGTCACCAAAATGACAGGATTTACAACCAACTATCCTCAGTCCCTAGAAACCTTAGCAATAAGCTCATGGTAAACACAACAGCCTGTCCTCCCAAGGAGTCTGATTACAAATTTAAATATGTATATGATTAGAACTCTGCCAGTCTCCCTCCCCTAGAGACAGATGAAGTAAAATTTGATTTATATCATACCTGGAAATCTATTGTGTTGCATTCACTCTGTTTTGCAGGATCGCTCCTAGGTCTGATGAATTTTGCATTTAGCAAGTTGCTTTTGGGAAAAACAGGGACTGCTATTAATGATCTTGAATAGCTCTGTAATCTCATGAAGTAAGACTTAAACATTGATACAGAACAGTCAAATATTTGAAAATGGAATACTGGCAAGTAGAAAACTCCGCCTGTGTGTTCCCTTCTTTTCCCTGTGTCCTAGTTTTGAGCTGAGGTCCAGGCATGGAAAGTCTTTACTCTGAAGCTTAATCTCATGGCCTTTCATTTGCCTTCAACTCTGTGGCCCCCAAGTCACATTAAAGTCTCCCCTTCCATGGAGTGCTTTGCATACAGTAACTGCAGTGGTCATAGTTGTCAGGGAGGGTAGAAACATCATGGCTGTTCAGCATCCCAATTACTGTTCTGGCCAAATAATGCTTTTATTTAACTTAACCATTGTCATTATGGCAATAGAAGGCAAAGAAAGATAAACATGGGATTAAAATACAATGTTATTATAAACTGATGCTCTCTTCTTTTTTCTCTGTGCCGAGGTCTTGCTTCAGCTATTTGGTTTTTCCAACTAAGGGGAGAAAATACATGGTTCCAAGGGGTAGACTTCTCATTGTTCAAGGCATCTATGTTGCCTGCATTTATACTTACAACTTGCTCTGGCAAAGGTAATAAATAGATAGACATGTATAGGCTTTACCACACTCTCTATGTTAATAGTACTGTTACCACTCATTACTCTCTACCAACAGTGTATGGACTAGCCCTGACCATGAGGCTAGCAGCTGGGACAAAAGGTGTTCTCACCTCCATGGTCATCTAGGCCATCCCTTTACCCACCTGTCACTCCATCACATCATTAATGTTAATGTTATGGATGACAATAAAATAAAACAAGTGGCCTCAAAGGAATTCCTATTCCTGCACTGTTAAGAAGAGCTCTAAAGCCATGTTTTTAAAGTGCAGCTTGCAGTCTCTAGAGGTTACAGCAAAGTTCTTATAGGAGTTGGCAGCATCAAAAGAACACTGCAACTCTATGGGCACTTTCCCTCACTCAGTCCCTCCATCTTAGCAAGAGCCAATCAATATTTCTTGATCTCCAATTTTGTGCAAAACTCTGTGCTTAGCCCTTCTGGCAATCCCCTTCCTTGCCAGCTCCCTCTTTCTGGGACAAAAGGAACGTGTTCTTTCTTTTAACAGGATGGAACTTCTGAACCCATTTATTTTCTTCAACTCATGAAGAATGGGTTAGGGTTTGAGGGCTTCTGTAACCTCTTGCATGACTTCAAGAAGAAGAAAAAAATATGAGAAAGACATTTCCAGCATTATCAAAATTATATTTGTTTCTAAATAAACGGAATTGTTTTCCTCCTTTTCTCAGGAGGCTTGACTTGGCTCACTTCCCAAACACAACCTTTTGGATAATAAATTCCTTTTGAAAAGAAGCATGAAGCCCTTTTGATGTTATAAATAGTATATGTAGTCGAAGGGAAAGGATCATGTAATTGCAGCACAAAGCCTGAGCGATGTCTATGGGATAAAGCAGGTCTTATTCTTTGCTCAACATTTTGTAACTTTATATTAGAAGATATATTTTAATCAGCATTTTAATAAGCACTGACAGTTTTCTTACTTATTTGCCACTAATACAGCCCGATTCACAGATCTGTAGATATACATCTACAACTAGAGCTCAAAAAGAAATTCAGCCAGGATTCAGCCATGTGCTGCTATCATGGGCCTTTGGGCAATCTTCTGTAAGGCAAATCACAGTCTGGGATTAGTTCTGAAAAAGCAAAAGATTCTGCTGTTCCATGGAGTTCCTCAGTAACTCCCAAGGCAGTTCACTCACTCTCTTTCTCCCTCCTTCCTCCTCCCTTCTTCCTTCTCTTCCTCCCTTCCTCTCAACTATCCCTGTGTACATCCAAATACACACCTCAAAATATTCTCTTCTCAGGATGGCCTGTTGTCTTCTTCTCTGACCCCTACCCCTCAGGGTCCATGCTCTGTTTTCCGCCCGCGTTTAAACCCCTGAAGACATAAACCTCACTTCGTCAATGTGGCAGTGAGGCCCAACACATCAGTAAATGTCACCAAGGTGTCAGCCCTTTACATCATAACTGCAGTTCATTTCTCTGCATTGACAGTGATGCTTATACCGAGTAAGGATTAGAATGGGCACATTTCCAGATCTTAATTACATCAGGCATAAGGATGAGCAACAGCATTTTTCTTTGGGGGAGAGGAGGGGAGGGGACAGGGAGAGGGGGAGAGTAATGCTGAATTTGGCCATCTAGAGCCTCATGCGTCCCCGTTTATCAAGAGATAATAGGATTAAGCTAAGCTATGGGACTTCTCTGGCTAATGCTGCCTTCAGCAGGGGTCTAATAAGGATAGATATAATTGGGTAAATGGCAAATAAGAATGAAAAAGTACAGAGTATAAGCACAATGCTTAGGAATAAATAATGACAAATTGGATTTTGTCCAATCTCTGCAGACTTGGTTAAACTCTGGCATCCTACACTGAATTATAAAGGGTAACAAACATCTATCTTTCTTCTTGCCTAACTTGTCCCTGTTCATTGCACATAGCAGAAAGAATCCTCTCAAGTTTAACTGGAGTCTATCAGTACTGCTCCTAGGAAATCAAGTAGGAACTATTAAGGCACATTCAAATAGGGTTAAAGAAACAGAGTAAATTAAATGCCTAAAAACAAATGTGATACAAATTAGAGCTGGTTCCTTTGACCCTTATCCATTACAGAATTTACCCCATTAACAGCTGGAAATTTATTTTCACTTTCTTCACCTCTCTAAGAGGAAAGCAAACATATAACATAGCCCCCAAGGAGTAATTAATTAGATCATTTACTGACATGGATTTGACTAGTTTATTTAAATACAATTCTGTTATTTATTTATTTTACAACATTATGCAAGAGGTTCAGATTCCTGTTCTAATTTGTACTTAGCAAGAATCTCTGAAAAAAATATCACAGAAGGAAATAAACAAAGAACCAGTGATCAAAGGGCCACATTGAGAAATGCATAAAAGAATTTCACCAGGATGAGTGTTTCAGTGATTTAAAAGGGGGGGTTGCTGCAGAATTGGGGGGGAAGACTGTTTGTTTGTTTTGTATTCCCATGGGCGTATTTTAACAAACATGATGAGTTCATTGATAAGATGCCTTATAAAATGGTAGGAAAAGAAATTTTAGAAATAAAGGATGCCAGTGTAGGTAAGAAAGGTCTAATGAATATGCAAATTAGCACAACAAATGAAGACCGCTTTTGAAAGCAGGCGGTGGAAAATCCATGAACTCAGAAGCAAGTTAAAAAAATAAAAAACCATAACTGTGCAACCTTACAAATAATAAAGGTTGTAAAGACTTCCCCGACAATGAAAGGTCCTTCAAGTATATTTTCAAAGGCTGGAAGTAAAAGTTATTGAGTCTCCTCTAGAATTAAGCAGGTCTTTTTCTGTTTTGAAAAAAACAAATTATAAGATGTTCAGATAAATGTTCACATTTAATACCTTAAGATAAGTGAAGAGCCTCTAAATGCTTTGTGTATCATTTACATGTTTTGGTTCAATGAGTTTTTAGGGAAATCCCTGACTAAAGGGTCATATGTAACCCTCAGCTTTGTTCCTATAGCCTGTGGGATCATGATACTTTGGCCACTGTAACTATAGAACACGGAAAAATTTCTCCCCAGTACTGTGATCCTTTAGGGAGATCAGAGCAGTTGAAGAGCTGTGAAGATACTGGGGTGGCTTTTCAGAGGGGGGCTGAGGACAGATAACACTCTAATCCTAATTTTAAGAGTACTAAAGAGGCTGGTGCACTCACCTGACCTCTACCTCAAAGCCTTCCTTCCATCTCTCTTTCCTAGCTTGTTGTTCTTCTTTCATACATGACTCCCCAGGTCCTCCTCCTTCCTGCCCTGACAGTGCTGGTCCCTCTCTGTCCCCTCTACCTACTCTACCTTTACTTTTTTTTTTTTTGATTTCTCTCTCACGTGGCTGGAACTAAACATTGGTTTTGGTAATTGTTAAAAATTTTACATACGGGGCTTGGGGTGTGGCTCAAGCGGTAGCACGCTTGCCTGGCATGCGTGCTGCCCGGGTTCGATCCTCAGCACCACATACAAACAAAGATGTTGTGTCCGCCGAAAACTAAAAAATAAATTAAAAAAAAAAAAATTTTACATACGTCAATTATGTAACTAAATCATTTTGGTAAATATACAAATCGTTTTAGAAGAAGGTAGTCAAACACTAAGAACAGGTTCAATGCTGGATTAGAATGTTTGTTTTGCAACATTGTTGTGGAAGGCCGAGGAGGACCTGAGGCACAGAAATTTATCTCAAATCTGTTGACTATGTGGTCTCCTTTCGTGCTTTAACAACAGGAAGTTGCTGGGTAATAATTGGTCAATAGTCAGTTTGGGCTAAAACATGACATTCGGCTATGCAAAGAGTATGAGGCATTGGTATAGTTTAGAAATGAACTATATGTGTGTGTGTGTGTGTGTATAACACAAAATGACTCCATCTGGAGTGGCTCCGCTAAGCATTCGGGTTGTCAGTTCTACAGGACACTTTCAGCTGCTGAGAACAGGCAGTGACTGCCTAAATCTCCACCTGTGGGCTTTGTTTTGTTCTGTGTGAAGAGAAAATCAAGGATGCTATTTTACTAGGACAACATATTTACAGACTTACTTTTTAAAATACTTTTAGTTGTAGTTGGACACAATACCTTTATTTATATATTTTTATGTGGTGCTGAGAACTGAACTCCATGCCTCACATGCTCTTTTAAAAAATATTTTTATTAGTTGCTGATGAAATTTTTTATTTTATTTATTTATTTGTATGTGGTGCTGAAAATCAATCCTAGTGACTCACAACATTCTAGGCAAGTTCTCTACCACTGAGCCACAATCCCAGCCCTCATATGCTCTTAAGTGCTCTTAACACTGAGCTCCAGAATTATTATTTTTTGTATCTATCTTTAGTGAGAGAACCATAAAGTACACCTGACCTCTCCCCTGGCCCGTGGAAAAACTAGTGAATACACACACAGACCTGGGTTCTATTAGGTTCTGAAGGCTAGGTCAGAATGGTCATGCACTGCACATACAAAACCCTGTCACAGCAGGTCCCTAACTGATGGCAAATGATGGAGGATCATGATACTGGGTGACTAGTCATGTCACAAGTGCTTAAGCAGCTTCTCCATTAGAAAAGTGACTGCAGGATTGGGAGACCACTAAAGGGAACTGTCTGACAACTTGCATGCACTGTCACCATGCTATCACTTGAACCCAGCACCTCTTTTGAACAGCTTTCTACCTTTTCTTCATCAAAAAGAGAAACTGACCCTTTGTTGGCCAGTGACAGCTTTCTGAGTATTCTCTCCAACAGTACCCCTATTTGTCCTTCCCCCTAAATATCCTTTTAGAAGGGTTTTATATTTCTATAGCTTTGTATATTTTTTTCTAGTTCCACTAGGTATTTTTTATGGTATATATTCATTCAACAAATATTAAATGCCTGCTGTTTGCCAGGCACTTTTTCTAGCTGCTGGGAGTACAGCAGTGAACACAACAGTCGAAAGTTTTGCTATCATGGAACTTGGAGTTTGATAAGGGATATTAGAAATTTTTAAAAAGGGAGGGGGATCATATGATATGTTTGAAGGCAATAAATTCTATGGAAGAAAATAAAGAGATATGGGAATTATCCTGGATGGAGAGTTGTAGTTTTAAATGGGATAGTCAGACAAGAACACATGTAAAAGTGTCATTTGGGTGCAGGGGCAACAGTGGGGAGAGAGAACTGAGTAACTGTGAGTTTGGGGACCTTGTTCATCACTTCCCAGGGGCTAGATTAGTGTCTGACCCATAGCTGCTATGTATTTGGTGGATGAATAGTAATCTGTGTTTGTTTTGGTCTTTGTCTTTGGTGCACTACCTCATGACCAGATAGAGATCCAGATACAGCTCTTCCTTCTCTTAGCACCTTTTGCAAAGTTTGACAAATAGGGAACACTCAGTAACAGCCAGATGTCTGACCTAAAGGTAAAATAACCAGAAAGATTGAAAGAATAATTACATATGGAGAGTGGGTTCTCAAACAAATGCTTTTATAAAAACCCCACACCTCCGTGAATACATGTGGAAAATAGATAATATGTAGGATGTTCTAGATTTTAAAGCAATCACCCCTACCACATTCAAGTTTGCCCCAAATGCCTGGTCAATAAACCATCCTCAACAGAAGGGTACATTGTTCCTAAAAGTTTAGATGGATGCAGAGGTCCTCCTTCCAGAGATCTCTCTGCTGAATTTGCAGTCTGGCATATTGAAAGAAACAGATGTAATCCAGGGACTCCTGAACTGTAGAGCAAGACACAGATCAAGGTGAGAGGGATTATCACCATTCTGTCACTTGAGACCTGGACCCTGATACATTCTAAAGGGAGGTAGCCCAGCTCATCTGGAGCTTCAGTCATCTGTTTATGAGAAGGGAAAAATATTTCATTATGAAGATGGGACCTCCAGTTTGGGGTAAATAGAACTGATTTATCTGCAGGGTTAGTAAATAATACCACGGGAGAGGTAAATAGGCATAAACACAAAGCTAGAAAATAAAATCCAAAGACTCATCCCAGCTCTCTCATGTATAGACCGTTTTCCTTCTGGGTCTGTGATGAGAATCTCTTATGGATTCCTCATTTTTGTGTAAAATTTTGCAGCATTCCAAATTATCACCAAGAATCCATCTTCCCCCAGATGAGACACCGGGAGCAGCAAAGATTGGCTAAACAGGAGGTGTTTTGAATGAAATGCATAGTTTAATCACATTCTACTTTCAGAAAACTACTTCATTTAAGTCGGTGCTTGCCTGGGGTAATAATTTATGCTCCACACTTGAGTAATCACTGGGAAGATTGCTCAGAACCCATCCCATCACAAACATAGCCACTGATACTCTCAGCCGAAAGTAAACTTCTGAAAACTTTGGATCTACATACTTGAGCAAAATTCAGAGCTCTGGAATTAGTGACCCTCCCCACCTGCCCATCTTCACAGAGAATAATTTCATTTCTTGTGACTGATATTAGCATTTAGAAATGAAGCTTTTATTTCAATCATTTAATTTTAAAAGAGAGCACTTGGAATATTTAAAATGCTCAATTTTCTATGTATGTTTTGTGCCATAAAAATCGGAACATACAAAATGTCAACAATCATTTAGTTTTAAATTTGAATTTTTTTTCCTAAGATCTGTTTAGTTTTTTTCCATGTTAGAATTTATTTAAATCCATAAAGCATACTTGGGTTTACATTTCCTCTCAGTTCTTTCCTCTCTATCCCAAGGAGGATTGCCACATACAGATGTTCAAGTTGTGTAGTGAACAGGAGTACCACGTGTAATGGGTAATAGTATATGAATGTGAGTGGCTGCCTGGTATCCCATGTTCTGATTGTGTATATGAGGAAGAAAGAGTGTAGGGCAGGTATGTGAATTGTAGTCTCATTTATGCTCTGGAAAACAACCTGAGGCAGAGCAATTGGGTCTACTACATAGTTGTTCAAGTTATGCAATATTATACTAATGTCAAAAACTTTTACCTGAGGAAGGAAAATATTTTTCAACTTTTCACAAGGTATAGGTGGACGTGCTGCTGTTCTGGTACAGACACAAGCCTTTCTGTGGACAAAAATAGAAACAGTCTAATATCTGCTCATTGTGAATGGCACTTTCCAATTGTGCCCCAAATTCTGCTTAATAATGGCTCCTTCTCCCCAGCCTCTTCAGTTGTCTCTTAACTCTTCTTCAGCTCATCTCAATCCTGAGTATGCTCTCTTGCCTTTTTAGCTACCCCTAAGACTTGCCAAATAGACTGTTACCAAGTTACCATAAAAGCTATGGGTGTCTAATCAAATAGTCATAGCATGTATTTAACCAGAAGCAGCTCTGGACTCACAGGAAGGAGAGGGGGGTTTGAAACTGGTCGTGCCAGTCAGTTGCAGATACATTAAACTCTGAGCAGCAATTTGGATTCTATAATAAGAAGTGGGCATCATTATCTCCCAAGTTTTCACTTCTGAAACTCTGAAGTCGTCTTTACTGACTACATATTGAAGCTGACTGGTCTCCTCAGTCAGAGTACACCCTAGCAACCCAGCACTGTGTCCCAGCGTGCCGTGAGGCCCTGCTGACCGCTGATGGTCACCGCCCCTCTTCAGACAGAACTCTTGACTCCCCCACTCTTGCAGTACAATTTTCCCCCACCCAAACCTTTAAACTTTCAAGGTATTAGTTACCTCATCAGTCCAGACCAAACTCAGTAGACATTTCACTGGAAAGAATAGAGACAAAGAATATCACTTTCCTGATACTGTTCAGCAGTTTTCAATCCGCTTTGGCCTCCTGTTGGGAGCCTTCATGCTTGGTTTGTTTATGCTCTCAGATGAATCTGTTTTGAGGTGTTTATTCCAGTGGTTAAATTTGAAGAGGTGAAGAAAAGTCAAACTCTTTCCAATATTGCCTAGGAGGAGTCTAAAATAATTGGTACACATTGAAAAATTTCTTCCATCTGAGAAAGGAAGAGAAGGTTCCATTTATTCAAAACAGGAGAGTTTTCCAGAATTCGAGGCCAGAGAAATTAAAGAATAAACTTTGCTTTTTCTCTAGAAGTAAGAGTTCTCATTCCTTTTCTTAATATGCACAGCAGATAGTGTTTCATAATGTGATTGCCCACTTAAATTTTTGTTTCATATTTCTTCATTCCCTTAACCAAGTCCCAGGCATAATAGTTAAAATTAGTGGATCATCTTTCTGAAATTATACATTTTAATTATGATTATTTGATAAGCATTTCAGACATACTCACCCATATATCACATAAAATCAGAAATAAGTGTGTATATCAATAGCAGTTTAATCCCAAATGGAGGCTTTATTTAAACTACTGGGGACTTGATTACAGGAGCTTTGAGATTAGAAGTGAGATTTACAATTGGCTAGAGGGAAATATTTAAATATCTTTGCTAGAGCAAATTATAGTCATTTTTAAAAAGACTTAAAATATGAGTGTACTGAGAATTTTCTCTAAGATATCCTATTATTGAATCATGCCTATTTTTTTTTTTTTTGGGGAGTCACCTTTTCCAGTATTTGGAAAACAGCTTGCCCATAAGCAAGAAACCTCTATTTTATATCTTAAAGTCAGCAAAGTAAGCCTTTTATAGAAAACATGAGTGAGAAGTAATTTCCCATTTGAAATTTCTTATAAAATTAAAGGTAGAAATTCACATTTTTTTTACACTGCTACTAAACACACACACAGCACCACCACAACAGCAACTCAAGCATTACATTTAAATATCTTTGGCTCCCAAACAGTGCTCATAATTTAACCATGGACTTATTGAGTAATAATCCCTGATACAGTTATTTGTATCTCTCAAGTTTAAGGATCTGTGTGATCTGGTTCTCATTGTTACCCTGAAGGCATTTTCTACAAACCCATGTTGTGTCCTCAAACTACCAAGCCCATTCCTGGCTCAGGGTCTATGTCCTTGCCATCTCTACCTTCTGAAATTCCCTCTGCTGAAAGCTGTATGTTTGCCTCCTCAATTGCACAAGTTTTTGTCCAAATGTTATCTCAGCAAAGACCTTTCCTAGCCACGCCTAAAGCAGCCCCTGGGCCCAGCATTTTTCCTCACCCTTTTTCTATTTTGCTTTACATAGCATTTGTTGGCATATGATGTATCATTATGTGGATTTTAATATTGTTTATTGGTTATCTCTCCCCATCTTTCTCCCCAGCTAGAGCTGGGACTTCCCAGTCCTATTCTATATTGTATCCCCTATGTCTACAAGCACACATTCATTGAATGAATGAATTTGTTTCAACAAATATTTATTAAACATCTATATATGTGAGCCACTGTTAGGGTAATACAAGGATTTTGAAGATGAGTTATAGGTTTCCCAGGAAAAAGAACAATAATTCAAATGCAGAAGAAAAAACAATGCTGTAAGAAAGATTCCAAGTGCCCTGTGCATGGAACAAGAGAGGACATCCATCTGGTTGAGGGAGGGAGAGGACTAAGGAAAACAGGTTGCATTTCCAGAGAGACATGAAGACTGGGCAGAGAGAGCTTTTGCTGCATGAAGGAACAAGGGAGGAGGATCTGATAGGAATAGAAAGCTTTGGCCAAACACAGACACAGGTAGCTATTTGTGTCTGAAAAGTAATGTTACAGTGAATCTCAGCTTGTGGATGGAATACTGAAGTAGAGGGGGATAAAAGATTGGGAACCATTGTGTAGCACCATGGACGTCATCCTAGAAAATGTGCATTTATTTACTTGATTGGAGAAGAAGGGAAGGAGGGTAGCTCACAGTACGAGGATCAGACAGGCTATTTAGAAGCTAATTTGGAAAGCATTTAGCAGTTCCTTATAAAACTAAACATGCTCTTACCATATGAGCTAGCATTTGTACTCCTTGATGTTTAACCCAAAGAAGTTAAAAAAAAATCTGTAACTATACAAAAACCCACATGCAGGTGTCTATAGCAGCTTTATTTTTAATTGTTAAGACATGGAAGCAACCAAGATGTCCTTTAGCAGGTGAATGGATAAACTATGGTACACCCAAACAATGGAATATTACTCAATGCTTAAAAAGAAATAAAAGAGATGAAAAGTATATGAAAAAACTTTAATGCATATTACTAAGTATTAGAAGGCAATCTGAAAGGGCTACATGAAATTCTCTGATTGCATGATTCCAACTCTATGAAATTCTGGAAAAGGCAAAACTTTAGAAATAATAAAAAGATCAGTGGGTTGCAGGTGATTAGAGAAGGGGTAATGAATAGGAGAATCATGGAGGAATTTTAAGGCAGAGAAAATACTCTGTATGATACTATACTGGTAGTTATGTGTCATTATACACTTGTCAAGACACATTGATTGTGCAACACCAAGAATGAACCCTAATGTAAACTATGGACTTTGGATGATAACCGTGTGTCAGTAAAATTTCATTGATTTTAACAAATGTTCCTTTCTGGTGGCGAATGTTGGTAGTGGGAATGTATGGGAACTGAACTTTTGTACTTCCTGTTCATATGTGCTGGGAATATAAAATTGCTATAAAAACATAAAGTTTATTTTTTAAGAAATGACCATTTGAGATATAAGTTTGAGATTCCTGGAGACATCCAAAAGGAGATGTCACTGAGGCATGGGAAGCTTGAGTATGGAGATCAGAGGAGCAGTTTGGTTTGGAGAGACATTTAAAAATGATTGCTATGAGGAGGCTATTTAAACTCATGGAGAACACATAGGAAAGAGAAAGGAGCCAAGGGTGCAGAACTTGGTCTTGGTATATTCTAACCCTCAGAGGCCACATGGGGAGAGAGGAGTCTGGGCAGGAGAGAAGGAACTAACAGCATTAGGAGGAAAACCAGCACAAGGATAATCTGCAGATGTCTTGGCTACTTATTCAGGGTTCCTTACTCTAAATCCTACCCCTGACGTGTTTCATTGTGCAAATACACTGAAGAACCAGATTGCATGATTCCATTCTGTACTGTGCTCAGAATTCTTCCTAATGCCCACTTTGAGTACCTGGGAGCATTATTGGATCATAACCTACTGGAATCAAGTGACCAGTGCAGATTGCCATTCTATCTGTCCCTCTCTCATCACACCCTCTATTTCTGGATCTCAACCCCATATATAGCCCATAGTCTCAAATTCCTCACATGACATAATAAAGCTGTATAAGTGCTCCCAAATTAGTTTAAGAAGGAGGTTGTTAATTTCTCAATGAATTCCTCTAAAATCTGGCTTTAGGGACCAAGGCAACCCAGAAAGAGAACATACATTTGGAAAGAGGTATTTCTTCTGTCAGAATATATTAAAAACTAGCATTTCCCATTTGTATATTTCAAAATAACTAAAGAGTATTTTGAATGTTCTCACCACAGGCATGATAAGTATTTGAGGTGATGGATATGCTGAGTACCCTAATTAGATCATGACACAATGTATGCATATATTGAAATATTATACCATGTCTCACAAATACGTACAATTAGTAGCTGTCAGCTAAAAACAAAGCCAGAAAATCTATTATGCAGTAATAAATACAGATTTCACAAAAACAAACAAACAACAACAACAAAAAGCCAGGCATGATGGCACATGCCTTATAATCCCAGCTACTCAGGAGGCTGAGGTAGGAGATTTGCAAGTTTGAGGCCAGCCTCAGCAACATAGCAAGGCTCTAAGCAACTTAGCAAGACCCCTGTCTCAAAATTAAAAAAAGAAAAGGTCTTGGGATGTAACTCAGTAGTAAAGCATCTCTTAGTTCAATTCCCAGTACTGCCAATAAGTAAATAAAGTAAGTTAAAAAATGTAAATAAATAAATATCATAATGTAAAAAATATTTCCCTCAGTAGATTCATAAAATTCTTAAAACCGGCTGAGGGCATTGGGGGGTTTTACTAATCAGGAATGTTAGTTCTACAGATGGGAATACTTGTGCCCTTTTATGCCTATAAGTTGGACATCATCCTGGGCTAGAAAGCCAAGCAGAGAGCTTCCCTGCCGTCTTGCTGGCACAATTCTAGGTGTGCACAGAGCTGGCAGCACTGGAGAAATGTGCTTTAGTTTTAGTTTACATTCTCACCCAGTGGTGCTGTATGTGTGGAAGGAGCATGTTCCATATTGAGGCACTGTATGAAAGTGTAAAACACCAGCATGTGCAGGAAGTGTGAACATGGGCAGTGATTTTGCTGTGCCGTTCAGAGATGCTCACATTACGAAGCATGCAAGCTAAAAATGGCACCGCTCTGCCTGATTGCTATAGCAGGAAGCCCTCAACCTGCTTGACTGTGATAATAAAGTGCTAAATTTAATGTTGAACACCCCTATGATATTTAGTGCCAAAGAGGGTTTTGTTCTGTTTCACTTTCATAAGTACTTGATGTACATTAAAGAAGTGGACTAGAATTAAATTTTATTTTCTTTCATTTTAGTGAACTTGTATTTAAGTAAATTGACAGTTGAAGCACAAATAATCTACATGCAATTTCTACTCTTTTGAATTACCTTTTTTTAAGGCTTTTGTTTCCATGATAGAAAACTTCCTACTAACATATAGCAAACAATAACTATTGTACTAAATATAGGAATATGCCTGTATCAGAGGGATTTTGATAGAATCCTGTGACTTCGATGGATTTCATTGAAGCCAGAGGCTGTATTGATATAGAAAATGTTATATATATATATATATATATATATATATATAGAGAGAGAGAGAGAGAGAGAGAGAGAGAGAGAGAGAGAATGAATTCATATTATATATATAAAACATTTTATATATCAATAGCTAATAACAAAGTCATATATATATGTGTGTGTGTATATGTATATATATGTATATATATATGTGTGTGTGTGTATATATATATGTATATATATATATTTTTTAAAAAAAAGAGCACAAAGTTATTCAATAAAAACCATCTATTCCCATAATGGAGAAAAGAAATATATCAACAAAAGCCAGACTACTAAAATGTAGCATCTACCTCTCCACTTTAAAAGAATGAAAACTTATATTTTAATACTTAAAAAATGTGATGGTGATTAAATTGGTTATGCTGCAATAAAACTGTTTATTATTCCTTATTAGTCTTTTTTCTCTTAGTTGAAACACAATACTTTGTGTTACATTTTGGCAGATATGAATGCCACTATTTCAAGTGCAAGAAGAGTAACCTCCAGAACATATTATAAATTGGCTAGCTTCAGAATAGGGGGAGATGATTAGATTGTCGAGTTTCCTGCTGAGTGGTACATGCTTGTTTTGTAATACTATTTTATGAGTCAGAGATTCAAACAGAACATGTAGGTCCAATTCAATACCTCAGCATTGTTGATCTGCTTTTTATTGATTTTTCATCTACTCGAATCTAGAATTCTTGGTAGGTTTCAGGAATGTTGTGGCCAAAGGTTGCTGTGGAAGAGTTTTAATTAGAAATGCATTGTTTTCCCTGAAATATGGTGAGCCTTGTTGCTGTTTGGGGGCTTCACTTTACTGTATTCATAAGGTAGGACCTTTTTCATCAAGGAAAGAAGTTGCCTTTGTGCAAGGCAAAGTTAGAGTAATAAGAGTTTATAGATTTTGTGTCTTAGCATCACTGAAGACAGCAACTTACCCTGTGTACGATTGTTTCATGGACAGGTAAACAATCTCATATTAAATAGGGAGACATGGTACCTATACATTTTGAACACATTATTTGCCTGATCCATTTTTCTTAGCTTTTCTGTTTTATAGTACTAAATAATTATCTAATGACAGTTGGAGAGAATATTGCTAAGCATTTACATGCCATTTGAAACCACCACCTAAAAACCAGTTATATTTCCTTTTTTTTTTTTCCATCTTATCATTGCCTCTTAATTTTTCTCCAGGATCCACTGAACAGAATACAGTGACATTGTAAGTGGGTTGTACTTCCTCACATCAGTGGCTTGTTAATGCTGTTCATTAATCTAGAACCTCGAGCTTGTTCAAAAATGGTTAGATATTCCATATTTCCATGGAGTTTTGGGGAAGGGTGACAGCTTACTTACAGCTTCTGCAACCAGACCCCGGTGGTTGTCATGTCATTTTTAATACTGATAAAATGGAAGGGCATGCACATGAACTTGGAGCCTTTGAAGGCAGGAAGAAAGGCTCAGTGGCAAACACATACAATGTACACAGCCATTCTAACACCCTGTGCTGCACTGGAACAAATCAGTCCTTTTGTGTTTGTTTACCTCCCTGTTTGCTTTCTGCACCTGGCAGAGAATGAATTCATGTCCAGGAGCAAGCTCTTCTTCTAGAGAGCCTCAGATGCTGCTGCCAGTAGAACTATCAGGTCCGGCGGCCCTAAAGCATATTTATTCTAGGAGACCAGTTAGAGCTGACCCAAAGTGCTTAAACCCCTAGACCACAAGGCATAAATACAGTTCTTCCCTAAAGCAGCAGCAGCTGCTGCTGCTTTTTATCCATTAGCTTAATGTAGCTTGTAACTTCAATGCAGGTTTCTCAACTCTACCATGATTTCAAGTGCAAGACACAGATTAGTGACTAAATATTTGGGGAAAAGTTATTGTGATCAAATAATTTAGAAGCCAAATTTAAAAGAAAATGGCTACAGAGAAGGCATCTCTGACATTTTCAAGGCCAGACCTTTAACTGTGTTTACTATAAGAGATAAACATTTAAAGTTTTTTCTTTCTTTTTTCCTCAGTGACGATATGGAAAAGAGAATAACTGATTCAGCATTGCACTGGGGGTTAAAAAAGCCAAGATTCAGACCCAGGCTTCCAAATCTCAGAACAGTTCATTCTAGTCCTTCATGGGTCAAGGCTGTGAAGGCCTTCAGATGGTGTTGTGCAGTAGAACTTTCTGCGATGGTGGAAACATTCTGCTTTGCACAGTTTCATATGGTGGCCACTAGCCACATATGGCCAATATAACTGAGGAAATTAATTTAATTTTTTTTTTAGATTTTTAAACGCTCTAAATAATCAAATAGGGCTCATGTCTACTGTAGTAGATTATCTCAGCTTTAGAATCATAATAGCAAAAATTTTAACCTTTACTTATCCTGAGTTTTTCTGGGTCACCTTCAAAGAATGAGAAAGATGTTTATTAGTAAAAGCAGTGATATATTTTTCTTCAACTATAATATTTTATTTTTAAGCCTCTAAGTATTGCTTGTGGAAGTAAATGGCTAAGCATGTTAATTTATAAGACAAAAGCCTTGGTAGTATTTACATATTATAATTTATGACTGAAAGGGCAGATGAGTGTGTGTGTGTGTGTCTGTGTGTGTGTCTGTGTGTGTGTGTTAATTATCTCTGCTCAGATGTGCACACATCCAAATGTTTGGATATAGACCAAACATCCAAGCTCTTGACCAATTTTTTTCATTCAAATATATTGAAATGATTTAAGCCATTTGCTGGGTTTTTTTTTTTTTTTTTTTTGCCAAAATTAATGGAACTGGGTCAACTAGGCCAAAATTTGAGTTTTTCTTGGGTTCATGTCAAGAAAGTCCTATAATCAAAGTGCTACGCAAACACTCAGAGATGTTCACAGGCAGAGTGATAATCACACCCACTTAAGGATCTATGCTGCCTTCAATACAGACGCGTAACCCCATTAACATTAATAGGACTTACGCTCACATATCGATGGAGAGTGAATCCCTAATTAGCAGTAAGAACTCTTAACACCCCCACTGTGATAATACCTCCGAAAGATTTTAATGTCGCCGTGGTAATAGGTGCATCTTTAAAAAAAAAAAATTTAAACAATGCAGAAGTTGGCACACAATCAAGCATGTGATTTATATACCTGTATCTGTCACAGTTTCTATGCTTTTACTAATGGAATCTGGGCCAGAATCTGCTAAGAGCTGGTGGAAGAGATCCTTCTTTTCATTTACTTAAGGAACATGAACGTTTCTCTCGTACAAAGAGGAAAGTCACTTGTTCTCTTTTCTACCCAGGATGGTAATTATTCTACACAGATTTGTAGATTTCAGTGAAAGACTAATATTTAAAGCAGTGGCCTTTCATCCCTTTTAGAATGTAATATGTAAATAGGATCTTCATTGGACATGGTTTGGCTCCTCTTGGTAATGGAAGGGACATGGATTGAAGCAAGGAGCTTCCTGTCCACGGCAGTGTGTTATTGATGAGCTGGCATTTGCCCTGTGGCCCTCCCAGAGGATTGCTTACATCTATTACTCACACACATCGATTGGTTAATTTGATAATTCTATCACCAATCGGCTGGTGTCTGACCTTTCGCCATGGCAATGATGGCAGGCTCTTCATTTTTACATTGCAGACCAGTTAGATTGACCTTTTTGAGGAGAATGTCAAGGCATCCCTTGATCTTAACCTGTCACTATATTTGTTAGAACTACACTGTCCCTTAACCTTGATTTATGGTATTTCAGCACTCAGGGTATGCATTTTGTTTGTTTTAAAAATTCCATGTAAGGTATGTTGATCTGAGCAGGGGCGCTCTACAATTAAAGTTATATTCTCACTGCAGGAGCTCTGTGCTCAAAAATCATCAGCTGCTCTGTTTTTCTTTCATTTGACAAGTCAGTTTACACTTCCCAGGAAACTTCTCATAATCATTTTGATGGCAAATTGAAATGCAATTCCGGTTTTTGTGGTTGTTTCGTGTATTTGCTTTCTTTCACCCCCTCACAAGTTGATGAAGCTGGCTAGACCTCTTTAAATACTTCCTGAAAACCAGGGGAGGTATTGTGGCAAAGTGCTGTTTCCTCTCATAGTTTTTCATTCTTTTTTCGCTCTCCTAATTTATACTCTTGCCAGAGGGAAGAAATTGTCTTGTCTATGTGCTGCTCCTTGGGGAGCAATACAAGGGCATCGCTTTGTGACATCGAAACGGTAGATTTGCTCTTCAGCTCAACTAGAGGCAGAATGAAAGGGAACTTTCTCACCGATCTTTCTGTGTGTGTGTTTGTCCACTCACACGTTGTGTACATGAGAACACGTGTGCGTCTTTCCAGGCGTGCTTTGCGTTACCTCAGCTTGGTGTGAGAGGCAGAGAGATGGTATGGAATTAAGGCTCTGTCGAGATACAGCTGAAAACAGAGGGAGGAGCTAGCCCCTTTGCTTCCCTGTGACTAAAAAGCAGCCAAACCAATTTCACTAAAATTTAGTAAAATAAAAACTGTGCTCCCAGGATGAGAAGTTGCATGCCAAATTTCAGCCTGAAGCGAATTTAAATGGCTGAGTTATAAACCTTTCATAAAGGATGTTTTGTCACTCACTAAAGATAAAAAGGCTCCTTTTTTGAAAAGGAAATTATCTAGGCACATAGTCTTTAGCGGGGATTGTTGCCATTTATTTAAAGAAAACACAATTTTAAATGACTGGGTTTTGGAGGACTGAAAGCAGCAACTGTGTCTGAGCAGTAATTATGTTTCATAATTTTGTTTAGCAAGTATTACATATTATATGAATAGCATCATCGTAAAAATGATTAGCATTCATACTATGCAAAATTCTGCATATTAAGAGCCTCACAGTAGTGTCCTACATACAATACATTGTAATAGCTCCAAATTATATTGTGTCCGTGGAGCACTCTGTCCCTCTGCACTCTCTACAGCCCAGCTCCTTGCAGGGGCTCAGAACAGGCCTCAGCACCTCAACAAGCACCAGGAGGATGGAGTGCTTCCCAAAGAGCCTTAGTAGAACACCTACCACTGAAGCAACAGTTTCATCAGTGGTATTATGTGTGCTGCAAATATTGCATATTTCCACTTTGTCCATGTGCCTAGCACTGTTGTGTGAGACCACAGAGTAGGCCAGGCCTTCCTCAGATGACCCCGTGGGAAGGAAGTGACTTGTGCATCATCCAGTTTCTGTCTAAGGGCTTGTGTTTGGAGCCTGGGTGTCTAAAAACAAGTTGCTTCCCAGATTTCTGATGGGGCTGTGAAGCTGGAATAACGATGTTTCTGCTGGGTAGCCCCAGAGAAGCTGGTAAGGGGACTGGGTGCAAATCTGTACCTATATAGATCCAACCTCTGAGGGAGATTCATTTTGAATTGTAAAATTTCAAGGATGAGAAACATTCTTATGCAATAAAAGCTGGTTGTTGCTCTACTATTATTTAAAACATGGGGATGCCTGTTTTTCTAATTTAATAATTGAAAAATTAATATTATACATACACATGTAGAAAGAGACTGCTGTGATGGGTTAAAGAAGTTGTGTAATCACACAAGAAAAATTATAGGAGCAAGTCATTGACACTGTAGGAAAAACTTTGAACAAGTGACTATATGCATACAGTCAAAATTTACTTAGACATTTAACTTCCCTGAAAAATATTATCAAAAAGAGCACAATGTCCAAACTTTATTCATTTCCAGAATCAGAACTCAGAGATTATTAGGACCCTTTTAATTTGATTCTATACATTGGTCCCCAGCAAAATTGAAGACTAAATTTGATAGCTGTTAGTATACTACCTTTTTTTGTGTGAATACCCTTCAAATCCTTATGAATTTCAAGCTTTAAACATTTTTTAAAAGGAAGAGGATAAAACATATGTAGACCCCCATATTCCCACAGTGCTTAAACATACAGCTTCGTTATAGTACCCCAGCCAAGGGAGGAGAGAGAGAAATGGTCTGAGATGGCTTGAGAGCTGCAGCACACTTAAAGGCCAGGTAAATCCTCAGTAACCTGTGGCCAGTGACCACATGAAGCTGTTTCAGCATGGCTTTTGATTGGACTGTGCCTCTGGATTTACTGAAACCTGGTATTTACTCCTGGGGCAGGCTTTTAACCAATTATAACAGAGACCTTTTAATCGGTTATTAATGATGCACTTCCCTCCAATATTAGTAGCAATATGCGTGGGCTAAATAGTACCCTGCACTCTCAAACTTGTGGATAGTCCTGCTGTGTGGATTCTTGCTTTTTCACTTCTCTGGCTTTCTCACGACTTCTGTTTATCTCAGACAGCCTTCTCACAGTGAGGCATACAAGGAAGAATGTCTACTCTCTGTTTCTTTTTCCTCTGCCCAACTCCAATGTCTGTTTTGCTTCTGTCTTCCGGAGTCTGAATAGAAGAAAATAAAGGAATCAAGGGTTCATTGCATTTCTCTTACATTCTCCCCATTGTTACTGCCCTTCCTCACTGATTTCTTATGAAACTGAGGCTTCAGGGTTATAGTACCACATACAAGACAAAAACAGAAGGGAGTTTTAGAAAGGCACCTAACAATTTGGTGTCCAGCAATCACCGAGCCATACATAACCAATCAAATCTACAGAGTTGGGATTTTTCTTTTGAGAAATGCAGTACCACATAAGGGAGGTTTATTTTTTAAATCTAGGAAGTGGGTGAAAAAAAAAAGGGCCTTTAAAAATAGCAAGTAGTGGGCTGGGAATATAGCTCAGTTGGTAGAGTGCTTGCCTTGCATGTAAAAGGCCCTGGGTTCAATCCCCAGCACTGCCGAAGGTGGGAGTTCATAACCCACTTGAATCAAAGTGTGGAATATGATATGTCAAGAAATTTGTAATGTTTTGAACGACCAACAATAAAAAATTTAAAAAAAAGTCATTTTAAAGATTAAATGAAAAAAAAAAAAAGAATAGCAAGTAGTGGCATTTTTAGTAGGAGGCTTGGGTATCTCTAAATGTAAAGCCACACAAATTTCCCTTTAGGTTGCCTTTTAAAAGTAGTTTCTATGTGCTAAAAAAAAAAAAAAAAAGAAAAGAAAAAGAAAAAAGAACAAAAAAAAGAAAGAAAAAAGATAAGGTACTAGAGAAAACCCTTAGCCTGCTTTTCCACATCTAATCAGGGCAGCAGAACCATCTAGAAGTTGGTACAGGTGAATCAGTCATGTTTTTAGTGACATGAGCATGACCCAACATGACCAGCATAAGACACATTTCTGAGACCATGCTGTCATTTCCTTTAAGAATTGCTGAAGGGGACGATGGCCTCATTCATAGAAACACTAGGCAGACTTCTTGAGATGGGATTCTTGTCCGACCTGGATGTTTGTTACATTAGCTTTTTTCAACTTTTTAGTTGTGAGCTAGAACTTTTTGAGGCAAATTTATGTGGGCAAGGTAACACCAAGCAGAATTTCTTGGTTTGGGTAGACTATTATTTCCAAAAATGTTTCACTTGTAACAAATCTAGACTAGGTTTATATGTAAACCATGGATAGGAGGCCATAGTAAGAGTTGAAGGGTCACTATGAGGTCCTTTGGCCTGAAGAATATTCAACAAAAATGGCTTGAAATATTTTATAGGAATGGAGCCATTTCCTTGCTAATTAGGAACAATTTTAAAAATAAAAATATCAAATACACATTTGATATTTAAAATGTGTAAAAGTATACATTTGGTGCTTAAAAATTTTTCTCTTTGATTTACATTGAGAAATTATTTTGTGATTCTGATATTTAATGTGATCTACTAGAAGATATATCAATATGTACTTTGTTTCCTTAAAAAATAATTCTTATATGTGAATTAGAGGTAATGTGCTAAACATATCCCATTTGTCCATCATCAGAATTAGAAATATTTTAATGAAGGTTTTCTTTGTGTGGAAAAATAAAAAGTAAAGCAGAGGATGTCTGAAGACTAAAGTTAACAATAAAAGCAGTTATAACTCTCTTTATAGTGGTTACCTAAAAGGTTAGTAGCTTGGCAATATGTATTTTGCATAATCTATAAATAGCTTGATTTATTATCTCTGAGGGGCAATAGTATTTGAAGGTGAATTTGAAATCCACAGCTGCTGTTCTCCTAAAAGTTTACCATTTTCTCTAAAGTTATTTTATAAAATAATATGTTCTACTAAATATTTATTGCAACAACAACAGCAACACAACATGTTGCATCTTTCCTGTTAAAACTCTCTCTCACCAGCCTTTATGAATACTACCATTTGGTTTCTTTCTGTTCCTTGTTTTATATTGGTCTCCCCTCCGGCATCCATGTTTCTTGAGCCTGGGAAAACAGCCCCTGTGCTGAGATTTCAGGTTCATGACTGGGGTGTTAATAGTCCTGAGTTGTTTCTGAACCTCCGCAGCAGGTAGAGCCTGCAGCAGCTCCAAGAAGAAAAGCAATCTCTCAGAGGCACTCCTTCAAGGCTCAGGATGTCCATGTTTAACTGCTGTTTTGGACTGTCACATGCTAGGTGTTAGTCTTCACAAAACAGAGGTAACTGTATCTGAAACTTCCTCTAGAGCACATTTATATTTTAAAATATAAAGTATCTCACTATTCAGGAAAGGAACAAGTAACTAAATCCTCTAATGAGCTCAAGTGTCATTATTTCATCTAATTCATCCAGTTACTCCCCATCCAAAAATTAAATTCAATCACAAGAGTAGTATAAGAAAATAAAATATTATTTATAGGTTCCCAAATCTACAATGGCATTAAAATGCTTTTGCATATTCTAATATCACAGGAAGAACAGACCAAAAGTCTGTTAAATCAAAAGCAAGTGAATGCTAGGAGTGGTGGGAATATTGGGGTGATAATCCACCCAAACTCATTCTTTTTGGTTTAGTTTTTGTTTTCTGCTTCTGATCTTTAGTTCTCATTTATGTGCATTTTTACCCTCTCTCGATTTTAAAAACACTTTATCTTTCTCCTCTCTTTTTCTTCCTTACCTCTGTCAGTAGAGAAGGAGCTTTTCTTTCTATCAGTTCCCTAACATTTAAATCATTCAAATGGAGGTTTCTAATCATCTCTTTTTTAATTTTAATTTTTTTATATATATTTATGTATTTGTGGTGCTGAAGATCAGACCCAAGGCCTTGGGCGTGCTAGGCAAGTGCTGCTGAGCTCCACTCCCTTGCCCCTTTGATCATCATCTTAATTGTTAACTAAAACTTAGTTCCTGTTCTGTTCTGCAGTATGAAGATCTCTGTTCTGATCTGCCGTCTGGTCTGTGTTCACTTCTAAAGGAGTCTTCGTTTCATCTTTGATTTCATGAATTTTTAAGTGATACAGAAATATTGTACACACTTATAGGATACCGCATGATGTTTTCATGTGTGTTTATGTTATATAATATTTAAATCAGGTTAAACATATGTATCTCCTCAATCTAGCATTTCTTCATGGTAAAATATTCACAATCCTTTCTTGCTTTCTGAGGTATACAGTACATGATCACTATCTCTAGTCACTCTACGGTATAGTACCACACTAGAGCTTCTTTCTCCTGTCTAACTGTAACTTAGTGCTCATTGACCAATTCTCCCCCACGGCACCCTCCCACCTACTCTCTGTGTTTTCCATAACTACCATTTACTTTCGACTTCTTTGAGATCAACTTTCTAATATTCTGAATATAAGTGAGATCATGTGTGTTTTTTCCATTAGTCCAAATAAAATGGTTGCAAAGGTAAGTTCTATCTTTGTTTTCTAAAGAATTCCCCCCATATTGGCTCCTTTTCTATGTCTTCCTCATTCCTTTTACCAAGTGAACAGTTGTTTTCCTTTTCAACATGTCTTGTTGAATTCTTCTCTTTACTGATTTACCATCTCAAAGTCTCTTTCCTTAAATCTGTGGAATTCCAGGTGGTAAAAGATCCCAGCTTACTGATTGTCATCTTTCAGTACTATTCTGATAACTTACCATGAGCTGTCCCCAACCCATAAAAGCATCTACCTCTTGTCAGTTTCTGTTCTGCACATTGAGCCACCGCCCCTGGGGTCTTGATTGAATTAAGATCATCTCATCCAGAAATTATGGAAACTTTCAGGGACATGGAGTCTAACATACTCCAAACTCAGCTGCTTACATAGCAACTACACCTTTTTATACTATGGGCACCACTATCTTTATCATGAGCTATAATCCAAACAATTACTTCAAATAATATAATCAGGCATGGCGGCATACACTTGTCATCCCAGCAGCTCATGAAGCTTAGGCAGGAGGCAGGAGGATCACAAGTTCAAAGCCAGCCTCAGCAACTTAGCAAGGCCCTAGCAATTTAGTGAAACCCTGTTTCAAAATAAAACATAGAAAGGGGGCTAGTGATGTGGCTTGGTTGTTAAATACCCCTGGGTTGAATCCCTGGTACCAAAAATTTAAAAATAAATAGATAATAGAATGTATTAAGCTCTCTGAAGATTGATATTCTGTAAACTTTTCACAGCTATCAGAATAGAGCCAGTAATGTCCATAAAATCATGGACATGGTAGAAAAAAATGTAAATTAAAAACCTAAAAGGAGTTGCTTTTGTCTTCCTAAAGAGATAAATGAGGTATTTATGGAGCCATTTAACAATATTTACAATTATAACAACACTTGCTGGGGTACATAATGTAATACTGTAATTTTAGCCACATATATATTTAAATGCCTTGCATTTCCATGCCAGTTGAGGCACATACTAACTCAGAGACAAAATATTTATAATGTCTATAGTAAACATTATCTTTTAAGAATTAGAGATAATGTATGAAAAACATTGTACACGTGGAAGTTACTCAATAAATGATCAGAAAAGATAGGATGACACCTTTGGATTCTGCAGCTGTGGTGCGTTCAGTATAACCCACTGACACAGACCCTCTGCAATCCATGTTGTGCTATTCTTTGCTCTGGAGTAAGAAAGGACATGGCAATGGGGAAAAGCCTTACATCCTCTTAAATGGTTTATTGAGTCTCATTACAAATGTGATTCTTTAAAAAAAATGCATGTTCCAGGGAGCCTGATGAGAAATATGACTTGACACATGGGGAAAAAAATGTGACCCTTGCCAGAAAAGATGAATTGAAGGGAAAGCTGAAGGAGGGCAATTACTCCCAACTGAATCTTTTTTCCTATTCCACTTTATTCATCCTTTTTCTTTACCTTTCATTTTCTCCCTTTAAAGGAACAATTTATGTTTGTGTACAAGTAAACATTCATAACTCAACTGTAAAGGACTAATTGTTCTGCTAAAAGCCAGTTGGTGAAAATGATACCTAAACATTTTTAATATGATCTCATGAACAACAGTCTTATCCATAAATTATGTTATGTAGATATGAATACAGTGTTCAAAAATGAATATCTGTACAGAATTGCATTTACTGTCACCCACACCACATTTGATGTGGACCATTGCTTCTAAAGTTTTCCATGCAGACAGTATGGAAAATTGAAGTAGCCCTAATACCTCAAGTCTTGTCTTTTTTTGGGGGGTGGGGTGGGGATGAGCTACCAATAAATCTTGAGTTGCATCCTTGATCATAAATGAGAGCCCAATTATATGTAGCAAGAATTGAGCAGGCTACCATCTTGAATTCCTCTGTGGACTGACTTACATTGCCAGGCCTTTTTTCTTATGTTGTGTGTTATTGTGCTTGGCAGAAGGTTTTTATATTGCATGTACTTTGAAGACTTCACAAATACCATAGGATATGCAATGCATTTACAAAACTACCAACAATAAAAGCTGGCATGAGCTTTAAGAAATGTGATTCCCAAGACTTTTATATTTCTAATCATATGCAGAACAAACTGGTTTACTTAGCTTCCTTGGCATATGGGATGGAAATTCTCTAACAGTCCCTATGTAGCATTTTAAATTGTCTGGCCATTTCAAAGGGTAACAGCCCTTCTGCAGTGGAATTAAATGAATTAAATTGTTAAATGTAAGTAGAAGATTTTATGAATTCATATATTTTTCTTCAATTCCCTATTCAGAGTTGGATCTTTCAAGACTGATTTAAATGAATACTTATTCAGCACCTACTATGTGTTAGCAAATTTTTTGGCCATCAGGAAACAATGATGCAGAATAAAAGTCCTACAGAGTGATTCTTAGAATCTTTTGGTTACAGATAAGTAAGTAGGCAATTGCAATTTATGCTATGATAGCAGAGGACTAGGATGTTGAGGGGTCCTCTGAGAGGAAAACCCAGTAACCCACACTTGGAAGAAAGCCAAGAATTGCAGGGGAAGAATGGAATTAAACAAAAGTGGAAGAAGAATGTTTCAAACAAAGGAGAGAATGTATGGGGAAACAAGCAATAATCTATGTTTCTCTCTCAAATAAATTAAATATTTTATCCAAATATTTGCTTTCAATGCATGATGTAAAAATTATGGAAGTTTGGCAAGAATACCAAGTTAATGTGCATAGCAGTTACTTAAGTTTCATGGTCCCAGCATTCTCAGTAATTTTGAACTGGGAATGTATTATTCCTGTACCAGGAATACATATCAGAAAGTAAAACATTAACACTAGAAGCTTCATATTTATTAATGTGTAAGAACTATAACCTGTAGCTAAAATTGGTGGCTTGATATAAATATTTAGCCACATAGTAGGTCTACGATTGATGGTTGAAAGTTGAGAAAAGTTGGGTACTCTTAGAGAAAAACCCAAGTTTCTTTATTCCAACTTTAGCAATCTGTTTTGATACCCTACAGACATGTTCATCAGAAAGTTTTGAAGAATGCCCACTTGCTAGAAATTCACATGAGGTAAAATAACATATGAGTTATCAAAGGTCTTTCAGCAGAACTGGGATTAATTTCCATATCCCCCAGGAGCCCATCTGCACTCCCTTATCACACAAATGGAATTTCAGTATATGGGTTAAAAATTAGTTTCCAAAAATTAAATTAAAAATAACTCAGCCATACTCAAATCAGTGAGATTTATTTGTCTTATTTGTTGGTTTATTATTCAAAACATGGAAAAAGAATACATTTTTCAAATTAGAAAATTTATTTCATGTCACCTGAATGTCAAGGATACACAGTTCAACGTATACACACAGTTGTGTTCAGGTGACCGATGTCCAGTGGCCTCCAAGATGACTTATGGTTGTCCTGTACCTCCTCTCTTCTCTGACTTTACTTCCTGATACCGTCTCAGTTATCCGTCCTCCTCTGGCTCACTGGCCTCCTTGCTATTGAAATATGCCAGAGTAACCCTTCTTCAGGACCTCTGTGTCACCTTTCTCTCTTCTAGAGTTTTTCCCACTGCCCCCTTTCCATGTTCTCTTTCTTTCTTGAGCCTCTTGATCAAATGGTATTTTACAGTAGGATTTTTCTGACTACCCAGTATAAAGACCCAAATGTCTTCTTACTCTGATGCCCTGCCGTATCCTATCCTCCTTCTTACCCTGATGTATTTTCCACTATTACCTTTATTGTCAACTGAAATCCTGCATATTTACTTATTTGTTTATTACCTGTCTCTCCAAATCAGATACAGACTTTATAAGGGCAAGAGTTTTTCCTGTATTGTTTATTGCTGTATCCCCCAATCCTAGAGACAGCTTGGCACATAGCTGGTGCTCAGTAAACATTTGTTGAATGAATGAATGCTCACTACAGAAGCTTGAGATATCATTCCACTTTTAATTTTTTTTGTTGTTGTTGTCAATGGACTTTTATTTTATTTATTTACATGTGGTTCTGAGAATCAAACCCAGTACCTCACATATACTAGGTAAGCACTCTATTACTTAGCCATAACCCCAGCTCCATCATTCCATTTTGATGTATAAATATATGACATTCTACAATCCATGATGCCATGTATATATAAGTGAAAGATACTACGTGATTAAGTGAAAGATAAGAGGAAGATTCCTTCCTTATATTTTACATTTAAATGTATGAGTTTTTTGTTTATATATTTGTTTTTATTATATTAAACACTCTCCACTAAATATTAACAAATATATGCTGGTTACTACATCACAGTCTGACATTTTTCTATACCAACCATCTTCCACTAAATAAAATAAATCTACAGATTATGTTTTGATATAGTGGACTAACAGCTATCCGGTGTATACTAGGACCAGAAGCCACATGCTACGCATTCACTTAACCTTGCATTTTGGTGATCATAATGATCATCGAATATTTTTGGACTATCCCATGGTGAATATCACAAGGAGAAAAATTTAGATCAATGTACATTACTGCATAGGAAGGTAATCTCTCACTTTCTTTGCCATACTTGAAGTAGGCACTGCATGTTCTGTGCTTTCATTTTCTTTGCACTCTAGAAGTTCTTATTCCTCTTCTTGTTGACTTTGAAGTTATTTCATTATTCACTTTCTCAAAATCATCATTAATCTTTTGTCATCCACATGTTATCATGTAGAGTCTAATCAGGCCAGACGATATCAGCAATAAACTCAAACTGGGAAAAGAAAATCCATCCTGTTCTACGAGGAGTTATATGAAGAGTTGTCTGTACCTTGTCACGTGAAATGTCATGGGTCTAAGATGGACTTTGATGTCCATTTTGTGGAATTTTAAGGAATGTGTTAGGTTCCCCCACTTTCACCCAAAGATGTAAGAGTTCTGGTGTACTTGGGAGGTTAGCCCAAATAAGGAATGTAAGGCTAGAGTGCAATGCTTTGGTTACCAGAGAGAAATTAGTATAGTCATGTGTCAGTGAACAATTAGTTCTGAGAAATATATCATTAGATGATTTTAGCATTGTTCAAACATCATGGAGTGTACTTAACAAAACCTGGATGGGGGCTGGGGATGTGGCTCAAGCAGTAGCGCGCTCGCCTGGCATGCGTGCGGCCCGGGTTCGATCCTCAGCACCATATACAAACAAAGATGTTGTGTCCGCCAATAACTAAAAGAAATAAATATTTAAAAATTCTCTCTCTCTCTCTCTCTCTCTCTCTCTCTCTCTCTCTCTCTCTCTCCCCCCCCCCATCATGAGATAATTTATAACATTGAGATNACACTCTAAATACTCTCTCTCTCTCTCTCCCCCCCCCCATCTCTCTCCTCTCTCTTTAAAAAAAAAAACAAAAACCTGGATGGTACAGCCTGCTATACATTAGTGGTGCAGCCTGTTACTCCTAGAAGACAAAGCTGCACAGCCTGATACTATACTGAATACTGTAGGCAATTGTAACATGGTGGTATTTGTGTAATCTAAACATGTCTAAACATAAAAAAGGTACAGTAAAAATGCTAGGTGGTAGGAACTTTCCACCTCCACTCTAATCTTGTGGGATCACCTTTGTATTTGTGCTTCGTCATTGACTGGAACATCGTTTTGCAGTAATGACTAAAGAGGAAAAATGTCTTGTCACAGAATTTCCTGTTTTTTCCCCTTTTGTATTTCTAGTAATATCTAGTCATGATTAAATAGAACTAGAAATGAATACCTTAGACTGCCATCTTGTGTGAGAACTAAAAGAACTGGACATTGAAGTTAAGTATTGAAAATTTCATGCCTGTTCATTTGTGGCCAGTGAAACCAGCTCAATATTTTCAGCCCTTTTGATCCTAAAGACACCTACTCCCTCCTATTCTATTCTCTGAAATCCTCACTGTGGTTTCTTTCCAAGCATAGTCAGGTTATTCTTTTTACTACCTACTTAACAATAGAAGACTCTTTGTTTTCCTTTTCAGATGGAATTCCAGTTCAGTTTTAGCCTTTCTCCTTCATTCTAGAACATGACCTGACCATGGAATATGGAATTTCTTTTCAATTTTATAGGATTCCAGTTAGCTGGTTCGCTTTGTGAATTTTTCTTGCTTTCTTTGTGTACTAAATATCAAGATTTACTTCAAGAGAGTTAATTTTTCTATGACTGTTCCATCATCTTTTGCTTCTGATTTTGCATATAGATTGTTTTGTACTTTGTCTTTTCTTGTTCATAGTGCACACACACACTTTTCTGGTTTTGATGTATAATTAGATTGAGATGTGAGGGATCTGTGTCATTTTTGTAAAACGAACCCTCTCCTTCCCTATTCCCCCTATTTCCATCAAACTCTGAGAGGTTTATGTTGCTGCCAAGGGACTCTTCCATGAGAGCACTCAGCTTGCCATGGAAAAGTTTGCTAAGGTTTCATTCAGCCTCTAGTCTCCATAGCAAATAATATTGCTATTGTCCCTCCAGGAAGGAGCAGCTTGCATTTAGGTTCCTGTATTTCCCATGTTATGGCAAAGCCAGCAAAGAAGCCTTCCCAGCCAAAGGAGCAGAGTAAAATTTACAAGCAGTTTTGTTGGGCAAAGGAGCCAGCTGCACACACAGCTCTTGTTATTTAATTCAGAACAAAATCATATCTGTTCTTATAATTACGTGACACATCATCACTTCCAGATACATTACCAAGTGGCTGCAGAGGTGAGGCCTGCATTCCCTTCAGAACCTGGAATGAGAAAAGTGGTACCGAAAAAGGAGCATAGAGTTATATTAAGTAAGAAGACATAAATTTGAGGAAGGAGAGCCAGCCAAGCCCAGGTTGATTCAACATGCTGTTTTATGCCATGTAAATCCAAAAGCCTCCAGAAAGTGTCCTTCCCTTTCACTGAAAAGTGCAAATAACTCTGGAGAGAATTCACAGTATCCAGGAAGTCAACACACACACACACACACACACACACACACAAACCACAGAATAAACAGGTTGGCCATTGTCCTCTGATATGCTCAGAGGGACTCTGTAATTGCAGAGGCTGCCAAAGGCCAGGAAGGGGAGAGCAGTGGAACACTGGAACTGGCTGTATGAGAGTGTATACTATCTTTAAAAGGTACGTTTGGTTTCTGTCATGAACCACAAAATTTCCTAGGCTTCCCTTAATTCTGGCTGAGAGGAGAAAAATCACATCTAGAGGGGATCAGAGGACTGGGTATGTACAGGAATCTAAAACCACAGCCATTTATCTGACCAGACTTGGACACACTCTCAGCCCTGGGTGTTCATTCATTGTTAGGCCAATGGGAGCCCCTACTACCTTGGGGTCTGTGTTGTGGGAAGGTGGGGTGATTTTACTGATTGAGGAGGTCATGGCCTAGTTGTCCATCTAGGGAAAGAAGTAGGTTAGCTCAAATAAACCTTAAAGGTTATTTGATTTTTTTTTTAAACTGAGGCTGTGTCCCATACATAAGAGAAAGGATTCTGAAGTCTTAAGGATGTGGCATGAAAGGCATAATTATTATTATTGATTCCTAATGATATATTGCTTTGTGTTCTCTCTCAGCAAATTATGTTATGTTAGTGACTCCTTTGTTTTTATTTAACTTTTTACATTTTAATATCTGATTTCACCATTCAGCATGTGAACTCTTCAAGAGTAAGAAGGAAAGAGAACTAAGAACTGGAAGGGACTCTGGCAAACATTTGGCCTACTTTTCTCTTCCTCACCCATCCCATTTTACAGATGAGAAAACTGAGTGCCCAGACTTGCCCTGATTTGACCATTAATTGGTAGGAGACAGAACTGAAGCCTGAATGTTAATTTTTATTTTATTGTCCTCCTCAACTCTCTCTTCCAATTCCCTCATGTGCAGAACAGTCATATAATTAAGGGTGTGGGTTTCATGATCTAGAGACTCAGGCTGGGATGCCTGGGTATAAATTAGTTTCAGGGAGACCTGGAGGAGTAGGTTGAGATTCTTTTGGGCCTTGCACAATTTAATAGGTACTTGCAAGGAAGGAACATACTGACAAGATCACTGAACTCATGTTGAGAGATCTACCTTGAAACCATGATATTTGGGCATGATCCCTGTCAGTTCCTTCTGACTCTCTGAGCCTATGAGATAGAACCTATTATAGATAGCTCTATCAGTCTGTGGCTGTGGTTGTTTATCATTAGTCTATTCTGAGCCAAATTAGACTCAAAGAGGAGTTAGGATTCTTGAGTTAGTCTATATATATATATATATATATATAT
>NW_025999900.1:25713485-25839196 GCF_001458135.2 Marmota marmota marmota | reverse complement strand
TAAATAGGACAGATAGCGTCAAGTCCTAAGTCCACTCTCCTCAGCTTTTATATTCTGCACCTATGTGTGCACACACTTTCCCTTCCCCTCCCCCTGCACACTCCAGGTTAATACAAATCAGAAAGGTCTGACAAGGAGAGGGAGCTCTCAGGACATGCTCCTCCATAAGACTTTTGCAATTTCCAGCACAAGCTGGAGCAGTGCGATGTGGTGTGCGGTTGGAAAAGCAGTTTGTTCTCTGCTAATGATGGCTGTGGATTCTGAAATGAAGCACAGCAGGTGGGACAGTGGTACTCAATTTTCAAAATCTGTGCCCTAAAACATGTTTGCTTAAACCTTGTCTCCACCACCCTTTAGGGGCCTCCACATCCATCAAAACCAGACCCCAGGAAAGGAATTCAGGCTTCTATTTCTCACTACTGCTTTCACAATTGCCACTATGATTCAGAGGTTGTCTGGAAAGTTCAGTAGCCAAAAGTTCCCTCCTTCTCCCCAGAGCAAGAAATTAAATCACTTCCAGTTCCCAGGGGGGAAAACATTGGCTTTGCCCAGGTATCAACAATAACTTTGAAAAGGACATACAATTTCTCATAGCGATGACTAACAGCATTATGTCATATGGAATTCATTTTCTTGAAATAATACATGGGTAAAGTGTTAATATTGCTATTGTCTGCTTCTGAAAGCCATGAGTGAGGAAAGATAAGTTGATGTTCTCTGCATGTTGGAAGATTTTAAACTTTTCAGGTTTAGTGGTGTTATCAATTCTTTGATTGATTGTGTAACCCAGGCTTACTGGCAAACCACCCCTGTCCATTCTGATGTAAATATCTGTGCATGACATAGGTTTATTAGAGTACTAATAAAGTATTTAGACTATTATAAGGCAAAAGGGGCCCCCTTGGGCAATTGATGGAAGGTTTATCTGTTCTGCTTTACCAATGTACTAAAAACTCCTTTTTTTTTTTTTTTTCTTACTTGGATGTATTTTGATGTTCACCTAGGCCGGTGGGAGTGGGGATAGCTAATGACCTTAGCTGAGCATTTTCTTAGGCAGACATGGCAGGTCATTCTGGTGGTTTCTTGTTGTTTGGTTTTTAAGCTGGTGCTCAGTAGCTTGTATGCCAGAAGCTCTCAGTTTCATAGTTCCTTTATTTTTTGAGTATCATTTCACTTTTTTTCAAGAAGGTTTTCTGCCCTGTGTTTAGGTCTCCTGAGGCAAGCGGGGTGGGGTCCCTTGAGAGCAAGATCTCCCAGGAGAGATGCAGACAGCCAGTTGTGAATTCAACAGACTTTGCAGAGAAGCATCAGGGTCTTCAAATCCAATGCATTATCTTTCCATGTAATTCAATCACCTGTTATTTTATGGCTCTGTTTGATTTGATTAAAACCTCAGCAACCAAATCATTTATATTGTAAATTATACAACTTCCCGTTTTTATTTCCATCACTTTTGATCCCTTTCGGCAGGTTTCCCTGGATAATTCAATTATAAGCTGTTTTAGAAAAATTGCAATTTAATCAATAAGAAAAGGCCAAATTTCCGAACAAGATCAAAGGACAAAACCACAAAAATCTCTATATATTTTAAAAGATACCTTTGGTGACTTTTTTGGAACGGTTTAGTGGATATTATCATTGAATGTGCTGTTGTATTGTCTTTAGTGGCTACAGACGATACCCACCAGTTCCTTGTGCATTAAAAAAAAGTGACAGATAAAGACTTGACTAAAATGAACAGAGCCCTGCTCACTGATAGGCAGTGAGCTCTGCCAAGGATTCTAGGGGGAAATAAATGAAGCAACTGAACTTAAGAAAGGACAAAGAAATTGAAGCATGCTTTGGTAGCAAGAACACTTGTTATTGTATTTTAAAAATCCCCCATAGGATGTGTACTGTGATAGCAAATGAATGCTTTTGCTTGTGAAGAATTCTGCTTCCATGCTTCTCAGACTGTAGCATGGCTCAGAATCACCTGCAGAACTTGTTAAAACTCTATTACTGGGTCTGAATCTTACTCTGAGAAGTTCTGATTCTTTTAGGTCTGAGATAAAGCTGGTCCCACTTCCAGTTTTCCTGGATGCTGCTGGTCTACCCAGCATGGCCTGAGTGGCACCATTCTACATTACAACTAATTTTGAACAGATTCCCTTTTATATTAGCTTTGTGTCATTTACCACTGTGACAGAAAGAAGGCCTCTGCAGTAAGTGAACAGCACCAGCTTAAAGAAATTTTTAGTCCTCTTTTCTATGTTAATTTGGGTTCTTTTTTAGAACACTTTCAATACCATGTTAATTTCAAATCTTGGATCCAAGCTGGATAGCTTCGTGAGTTTGAAAATACTTTTTCACATCAGATTTGTAGAGCTTCTCTTTTCCAGGGAGGTCAGTATAGTCCACGACGCAGCAGGTTTTCCTGCCAACACAGAGAAGTGAAGAAATCCATTCAACACCCTAGGAAAGTTTTGTAGGACTCCACAATGTTCCCTGCTTTGATCTGAAACGAGATGAAGCTGACATTAGTCATGTATTTTTACTTTAGACAGCTACTTCCAGATTTGTCGGATCAAAATATCTTATAAATGACTCAAATGTTATAACAAATGGTTCAAACCTCATGGCATTTGTGGAAAACAATTTAATGGGGTCCCTGAGCACCTACAGGATAAAGAAATTTGAGTTATGAACTCTAGCAGCATTTTGATGTGGGGTTTGCATTCTGGTGTGTCTCTGTGTGTACTAAGTATTTCTCTCCTTGTGGAAGCTTCTGGTTTCTTTTGTGGCAAGGTCAGAAACAAAAATGCCTGCATTTTCCCCAGCTCCTGTAGCTGGGCAGGGAATTTATTTTCTATATGTGGAACAATCTGTGTAGATATAATTCTAAATATTCTTCTAGAATTATAAAGAGGAAGCCAACTTTAAGGGACATCTAATTTAGAGCCCTTATTTCACAGACAAGAGGAAAAAATCTAGTGCAGTGATTTTTATATGACCATATATTATAAAATGCTGTTTCTAATTCTAGAAAGCTTTAGGAATTAATTCAGGGTAGGTTCCTTATGAAAAAGAAGTTGTTACCCTACTGTGTTTGTGATACTGATGATCTCCTCCAAAATCTCTCAAGAAATGTTTTATCTGAAATTCAGCAAAATCCTCCCAATTCAACTGTCTGGTAGATAGTGGAACTTGGAAAAAGAGAAATTTGTTCTCTTCATCTGTTGGCAGAAGGATTGTAAGTTATCCAGCCATGCAGCATCTAGGCCTGTTTTCAGTTTAACATGAAATTGATAAATATTTTTCATTCCAATATTCATGAGCTAAGTTTATGAGTCATTGAATTATTCAGATTCTAATGAGCACGTAGTGGATACTGCATACAGAATGGTCTCCAGTATCCTGCTTGTATCAAATTAGAGTTCTATTACAAGGTGGTCAAACCAACACCACCATAATAATAAAAGCTACTTTTTATTAAGTACTTATGTGCCAGGCACTGTGGTAAGCACTTTGCAAGAATTTTTTTTTATTAATTGTCACTTCTGCCCTGTGAATGCAGTAGGTATTGTTTTCATAATTTATATAATGCTATTAGTACTGTTACCATTCCCTTCCTGTCAATGAACTACAGCTTAGGAAGTCAAGTAAACTTGCCCAAATTCACACAGATAAGTCATAAAGCCGGGATTAAAAAATAGATCTTTCGATCATTCTAGTCTATCCTATTTTCACTAAACTCTGCTGCCTTCCAAAGGAGTAGAAAGGATTACGTTCTTCTGAATGAAGGGTTGGATACAGATATAAGCTAAGTGGGCAAGTAGATCCTTCCTTCTTGGCCCTCAGGATTTGCTACAGAGATGTCTGACAAAGAAACAGCTCACACTGTGGATATTTATGGGACTTATTATGAAAAGCCACTCTATCTTTTTAGTAGCCACAGTGATTGTACTTTTCCCATGGGGTGGGGGATTGGAAGGGGTGAGGTGGTTAGAACCAGTTGGAGAAGATGTCTTGCATGCCCAGGCTTGATGAAAAGCATGTATCCCAGGCCCAAGAGTAATTGTTTAAGAATTCTCCATCCTAATAAATTCATATCCACAGGGGGCCAGTTTGAGAGATGATTAGGTCACAAGTGAAATGAGTTTGGTGGGCTCAGCACAATTCCCATTGGACATTAGTTCCCTCACACGATTGCGGTACAATTTTGTCCGTGTCTGCATTATTGTCTGCTTCTACTGGAGAAATGCTCAGAATTGAATTAACAAGGGGCTCCAGGTCAGCCTGAAGGTGTGCAGAGGCAACCTGTGGTATAAGGAACAGTGCCTTGTCATCGGAGTTGCCTGTGCATGGGGCACCTTGTCCCTCACCTCTGTCTCTAAATCCAACCTCTGGTCCCTCTCAAGTAGATGAACAGTGTGCTCCGTTAAGTTTCCAGACTCTCAGCCAACTGAGGCTATCTCAGTCATAGGTAAGAGCCCTGCCAGTTGTGCCTGCTTCACAATTAGGACAATTTAGATATGTGACCTTCACTGAAAATATTTTGATACCCAAATTGGTTATGTTGCTTCCCTTGGTGAACAGTCTTCTTTTAAAAAGGCATAAGTAAATTGATTAGGAAGCCAAATCTCTTGAGATGTTAAAAATAATTTATCTTACCTAATCTCATCATGAAAGTTCCACAAAAGTCAATAAATTAAATTTGAAATTATAACATTAAATAAGAAATTGTATCATGAAATAAAACTTTGTCAAATGACTAAAAGATCTTATGGTACCTTATTCTGTACACTTGCCACTCTATTGTAAGAACCTTTAAGATTGAACTGACATACCTGTGATTATTTAATTATATGATTAGTACAAACTACTGGATAAATTACCTATTAAAGTCATTTTTAATCCAATTAAAATTGTGACAGTTCTGGTTGACTCAATTCAGTCTCCTAAATCATCTGTAGGAAACACAGTAGAATACATGAAGTGTCCAACAGTTAACATGCTTTTGTGTAATATTTTAGAATAATCGATGTTTAAAGCCAAAAGGAACTTCCCATTTAGTCTAAATCCAAGTTATAAAGAAGAAACTGAGGTTCAGAGATAATAATTTGCCCAAGATTACACAGCTAATCAGTGACAAGAACCCAGGTCTCTTCATTTTTAGTTTTATTCTCATTTCATCGGGATGATTATTTTTACATTTTTTCAGCTATAATATGCATGTGTGCATGCACGCGAACACACACACACACACACACACACACACACAACACCGTGACTATCACCATGCTCACCTCATTCCTCTAGGTTATATCCAGGCCTATATATAATATAATATATATATAATTTCCAGCATTCTGGTTAAAATTTCATCCCATCCCCTTCCACTTGGGAAAATATATTGAATAAAAATGAGTGGCATTATTATAAGGGTTTTTTGAATGGACATATTTACATATATACATACATATATGCATGTGTATATGTATATGTATTGCATATATATTATATATAAAATCATAAGTACCATATATATAATACATATATAATATTATGTATGTCATCCCTAGACCTTGTTACTAAAACTTATTAATGATGTTCACTTATGACACTTCTGTTGGACCAGAGGTCTGTTACCTATAGCTCCTGCAGGCCAAATCCAACCTGCTGCCTATTTTCATGAATAAAGTTTTAATGGAACGCAGCCATACCCGTTGATTAAAATATTGCTGATGCCGCTTCCATGCTACAACAGCAGAGTCGTGTAGTTGGACAGACCATATGGCCTACAAATCATAAAATATTTACTGTTTGATCCATAACAGGAAATGCTTCCTGATCCCTACATTGGACCATTCTTTTGCTTTGTTCTCTCGTTTTTAGCTACTCAGCTGTACTGGATACCACTGCTTATAAGCCCATCTTCTAGAAATTTTCCCAGGATTTATTGTTCTTCATGGATCCTGTCCCTCTTAAGAGTTTATGACCCCTTTTCTTTCTGTTTTTAAACAACTTTATTTACATATCTCCAAAGACGTGGATAGTACATTAATAATGTTATTATTTAGTTGGTGACACAGATGCCTTACTGTGTACTAAATGCAAAAAAAAATGGAATAGTAGTAGCTAACCTTTATTTAACACTTTCCATGAGGCATGATACTCCAACACTCATATGTACACTTAGCCCTCACTATATCTGTGCTAAATATGCTAAATAGGTATTTATTAAGCCCATCTTACAGATGAGGAAAATAAAACCAAGTACCCTTACATGAAGTTACACAGCTAATCATAGAACCTAGTGGCAAAGCTAGAATTTGACACAAGTCTTTTATCTCCAGGGCCCATGTGTTTAACTTCTCTTTGGTATGAAACTTAAATCATAAAGTAAGCTAGATGTTGAAAGAATTAGAAAATTTCTCTGTGAAATTCTTTCTCTTTGCCATCAAGGACTGGTTCAAAGGAGGCTTTTGTATTTAAAAATGAGACAGGCTTCTTGGTCTGTTTTTATTCTTTCACTACTTGCTAAATACAAGGTTTCCTGTCTCCTCCACATGTCTTCCCAGTGGAAAGGACACGGTGTGGGATGGATTATAGCTACTTGATTCTTGCCTCTGGTGGAAAGAAAATATAACTAAGTGAAGAGAGTGGAGCTCCAGAGTCAGATGATCTAGATGAGGATCCCAGCTCTCCCATGTAATAGCTGCATGCCCTAGGGTAAGGTATATAACCTGTCTATGCCTTGGTTTCCACATCTTCAAGTGGCATATTAAATACCTGGTGGAGTTATTGTGCTTATTAAACACACATACATGTGAAACCCTTATAAGAGATCTTGGCACATAGTAAACTATTGATATTAATAAAAAATTGTGATAGTTGTTGTGACCAGGATGATGATCATTAAGAATTCTTATGTGGGATTCCTATAGAGTCTTACTAACTGCCCTACCCTGGCTTGACTTTGGGGCTTCTTCAGAAGAGGGAGTGTACAGGTAAGGTGGCCAGTGACTTCAGGAAAAAAAAGAAGTATTTCTGCTACCTAAACTCTCTCCTCTGGATCTCGATATCCAGATCTTGGTCTCCAAGCATGGAAGTATTTAGCTTCCAAGACAGAAGAACTGGATATATTGAATAGTCCAGAGATAGTGAATAAATAAATGTTAAACAGTTTTAACATTGTTAATAGCTTCTTGGATTACTTGTTATGGACTTTTCTGTGTTCACCAAAATACCCCAGTGGATTCTATTTGGGGTTTGCTCCTACATAAAACTAAAATAGTTATACAAATACATACTTTGTAACATTGTTGGTGGATTAAGTGAGATACAAGAGAGTAAATACAGCCATGTTTCTATTCCTTATATTGGTCAGCTTCTAAATCAGGTAACTATGCTTTGCTTCTCTTCCTTGGATTTTCAATGGGTTGATTCCTCCCTGCTTGTCCTAAAGCAGAAATCATCAGTCTCTGGAAAAACAGACTCAATGACATTCCTTAGAGAGTCCCTGAAGTTTGCTTCCTGTTCAACAGAAACAATCAAAATGGTAAATATGACATCACATTTGCATGGTGCTTTACAGTCTGTAACGTGGTTTTCACGTGAGTCATATCATTAGATCTTTACAACATCCTATAGTTATTGAGTCTCGGAGTTTGAGGGAGCCACCTCAATATGGTAGGCAGGAACTTCAACACAGGGAGTTTCCCATGAGCATATTGCTGTTTCATGCAGTAGGTCCTTGGCTCATTCTATCCCCTCTCCCTCACCTATAAAGTTTCTCCTTCAAAGTTCCACTCAGCATTATTTCATGTATGGAAAGTTCTCTGACAGCCTCTTGATCCTGCCCTGTTAGCTTATGCCTTCTCTTTTGTCCTTTCCTCATGTTCCATGGCATCTGGGGCACATTTTATTAAATCACCTCTGTGTATTTACATATTTACCCATCTCGCCCTCATTCCCCAGTCTTACTGTGAGCACATGTTGCATAGAGAAGCTGTTTATTTTCCATTGACCTTTTCATTCCCAGCATGCAGCACAGTACCTGGTGGTAGGTCCTCAGGAAATGTATAATGTATGGAACAAATCTGATTCCAAATCCTGGGCTCTCCCCAGAACCCTGTCTCTGCACCAATGTATGTGCCCTCCTGCTAGCTCCAGGTATCTATCAAATATCCACCATGTGCCAGAGAATATAAAGTGAAACCAGATGAGACAATTCCTGACTGATGGCAAAAGATGATATCACTCACTTGGGGAGTAATAAATGAAATGGCTGGAGAATGCTTTCATGATATGACATATCAAGTCCCAATTAAGTTTGCCATATAGTCAGTACAAGCATGCTCAGAAGAAGTAGGCAGCTCAGTCACCCAGGGAGCTTTGCTAAGATGAGGGTTTTAGCTGGGTGCTCATGAGCTGGTGCAGAGGCCCTGGAGGTGAACAGTCAGAGGAAAGGTAAATCATGAGGGACTGGGATTCAGTTGGCTGACAGGGGTAGGAAAGTTTTCAAGTTCAGAATGAATAACTGACTCTGAAATTAGGATTGGAAGTGTGTGTGTGTGTGTGTGTGTGTGTGTGTGTGTGAGAGAGAGAGAGAGAGAGAGAGAGAGAGAGAGAGAGAGAACATGTGCATCAAGGTAACCAAAAGTCTGACCTACTGGGTTTTCATTGTTCCATTCCTTTAAAGCCAATCAAGTTTGAGTTTCAAGTTCAAAGGTAAAGAGACACCTATGTACTCATCCCTCTTCAGTAGATCTGTGTTTTTCTCTCTCTATTTGTACCATCTTGATCTGGGGATGTGCTCAGTGGCAGAGTATTTGCCTAGCATGTGGGAAGCCCTGGGTTCACTCTCTAGCACCACTAGGATTGTGGAGAGAAACACTGATACCCCATAAGGTAAATAGATGTCAAAGATTTTTGTGTGTTACCATGCCTCTGCTAAAAATGAAATTTCTTCTAACCAGAGCACATTATCCTTTTCTTGTCTCTAGCCAATCTCTGCAAATTCCTCAGCGCTCAAGTCAAGCTCTGACTAGCCTCGCACCAACAGAGTTGGGGGTCCCTCTTTACTCTTCCCATCACTCTTCTTAGAATAATCAGTCACAGACTCAACAGTAGTCTATCCACTTGACCACAGCGGGATGAACAGGAAGGCAGGAACTGTGTCCTGGTCTTGTTTGTTATTTTCAGGGTCCAGCCAATAGTACACTCTAGGTACACATTAAATGAGTGGGTGAATAAAAACCCTTGGTGGGGCCAGGGTTGTGGCTCAGAGTGCTTGCCTAGCATGTGTGAGGCTCTGGGTTCGATTCTCAGCACCACATTAAAAAAATAAATAAATAAAGGTATTGTATCAACCTACAACTAAAAAAGTAAATGCTTAAAAATAAACAACAAACCCTTGGTGGTGAGAGCTCTTGTGCCTATGTGTTATGTACAGTCTACTACATAAGTAGTATTGGCAACAGACAACTTAAAGAACAGAGTTGAAATGTCTCACCAGTTACCGTTTCGGGCTACTCCACTCTCTCAGCTCAGATTTATCAGCTTTCAATGGTCTCACTGTCATGCTTTTGATTTTACTCTCCTTTTGTGCTGGTTTCCCTTTTGATCCTCTCATCAGATTTCTCACCTCAGGACCCCAGCCTGCCATCTCAGAACTCACCTGCCTTTTCCGTGCTTTGTTCTCTCTTGTTCGTCTGTTTTTGCTGTACCAGTTTCCCCTCTGCTTCCCTTATTACATCCCTGGGTTTCTTCCATGCTCATGCCCTCATGCCCCCAGCATCGACTACCTACCTTCCAGAGGTCCAGGAAGTAATCCCCAATCCCACTTGCTTCCCAGATTTTTGCTTATGGAGCAGACAGGAAATGGAGCCAGCGTGAGATTTGAAGTCAGAGCCATCTAGTTGTCCATTGAGGCCTTGCAATTTATTATTTGTATAATGTGGGGCAACTAAATCCTCTACATATGTTTGTCTCTACATAAAATAGAAATAATAGCACAAATGCATGCCTCAAAAGATTATTGGTGGATTAAGTGAGATATAAGGTACTTGAAATATCAGTACCTGGAAAAGCGATTGAGATGTCTGTGACACATTTTCTGCACAGACAACATATACATTTGTGACATTAAAGTCATTCCTTTTAGCACATCATTTATTTTTAAACAATGAACAGCCACATATGTGTTTGAATCCAGATAATGAATTCAGATAATTCCATCCAGTGACTCAGCATGCTGACACTGAGCTTGACATTACCTCTGTGGGCTGTCTGTTTCTGAATTAGGGGCCAGCCCGGCTTCCAGCTCAGCTTCCAGCTCAGCATTGCACCAGGCCGTGACCATGTTCAGACTCTTGGGGAGAACAAGGAGCAAAAGAATTGGGGTAGCCCCTGTCAGATCTGAGACTCTATGGCCTGTTGCCTTTCCTCCCAGCCTCCTGCCCCTCCTTTTGGTTGCATGAGTTGTTGGATTGCTCTGCTGAACCCAGAAGGGTTCTAGTGTAGAGGCTTTATTCTATCTTTAGCTTGTACAATATTTGTAGGAAACTGGGGCAGGATTGAAACTCTGGGCTGCCACTATTGCAGAAAGGTCAACTACCCTTGCCCTCAAGAATGAGCAAATGTCCCCAGGGGTGGTATAGTTTCTGTGCCTCAGAGAGGCTACATCTCAGTGGTGGATGAGGACCCTTATGCATTGTTGATGCCAAGTGAGCACTTTAAGAGGAAACATGCTCTATTAATCTCCAGTGTTATGTGTGTGCCTCTTCACTGTCTGTGTTTCGTTGTTTTGTTTAATCGGCTTAGGGAGGTTTGTCTTGTTTTTAAAAATCTGAGATGGAACAGGAATACCATGTTTACTGTGATTTATCTGTGGGAAGAAAAAAAGTGAGATGGGAAGTGTTTATCCTAAGGAGATTTGTGTAAAGTTCTGTCAGATGATGTCGTTGAGAACGAAATGGGCAGGAGAGATGAGGAATCGATAAATGGTGTTTTGAGTTTGTGAACTGAATCAAATTTCAATTATGACAACAGTTAAACACAGTGATTTTTCTGTATTTTCAGAAATGAAAGCAACACAATTATTCTTTTGCAGTGCCCAGTAATCTCAAATAACTTATCCGTTTTCCCTTAATGCCTGTGAAATGGGCAGGAGGGTTACACACAGTCTGCACGGTGTAATAAAATGGTCAGTATCCATGCAGCTATTGAGTGAGGGGCGAGGCTGGGACCCGGCGCAGAGCAGCACAGGGTACTGTCCGCGCTAATCAATAAGCAAACGCTGAATGCTGCTAGATAGTCATTTACCCTTGACAAAACAAGCAATGATAATTGGATGATAATGTGGTAATTTACCTTTATACATTTTACCCTTGTTGGATTTTTAGAGGTTATTGTTGTATCTGATAAATTTTAGGATAGAATTCCAGCTTTTTTCCTTTGAAAGACCAATATTGTCCAAAGCTTCTGCCTTCCGCTGCTGCTCTCTTCAAATAACAGGATCTCATGAATCCGTGCTTTCATTATATTTGTTTCTAGTAAGTGAGGCTACCGTTTTCAAGGTGCTTTCCTATTCTGGGGAGATCTGCGGGGCACTTAACCTACATTAGACCTAAGAGGTCTGAGGGTTCTTCACAAGACAAAGAATTTCTAGATACTTTCCTTGAGGATGTGTCAAGGGCAATACAGACAAAAGACTGATGTCTCCTTTAACAGCTTGATAAGTATCTCAGGATATTCTGCAGGAATCAGTTCTGTTTCTACAAAGTACTGTATTCCCATTCAGCGTGATATGGCTGAATATGTGTGTGCTACATGTGACAATGGTGAAGACTTATCTTTGCCCTGAGGGCTGAGTGCTGTAACACTGCTCAAGCGATAGGCTTGATAGAAGTGATGATTTGGAGCGATGATCTGCTTTAAAAAAAAAAAAAAGAAAGGCACATTAGAGATGTGTAAGAATTAAAAATGTGACTCTCTGTTTATCTGGATTTTATTTTATAAGTTCCAAAGGCATTTCTATTCGCGGCATCAAAATCCCTTGTAAAAGTAAAGTAAATCATTCTTGTATTGACCATTTTTTTCATGTTGTTCTATTGAGACATCTTCCCAACTGAGTTTCTTATTGAATTGTATTTCTATAAGGGTATTGTAGGTTAGCAGCACATTTTTATGGTACACAAAAGATGTGCCTTCTGAATTTCCAATGCCTTGCATATTGTTCCCCACAGAAGAAACATCTTGGAAATGCTAAATAAATCAAAACAGAAACATTTGGCTCTTGACTTGCTGCTGGTGCTTTTTTTTTTTCCTCTCGGTTTACATTGGCTGGAATATCCATTACGATCCATCTTACCTATTTGATTAATTTGTAATAAATTCGGCCCTTTGGAAGTCTCTTGCTGCATTTCTAGACGGGTTACTCTTGTAGAGGGTTTATTTAATATGTGTCTCTGTGTACCTATATGAATGAAAATTTAATATGGTTTAGAAGCCTTTAAAAACACACACGCACACAGTGTTTGCTCTGAATTAAGTGCTCATATTTGACATAGCCTTGTGGTAAAAATCCATAAGCGAATGGGCAGACAAAATTGTTTAGAGGACAATTTCTTCAGAAATTGATGTGGCATGTGGCATCATTTCAGGGGATGAAATATCATCATATTTCAGATGACCAGCAAATGTAATTATAAAAACTGGATTGGGATCCTTATTCCTTGTCTTTAAAAAAATATAAAATCTCCTCCTGATGGCCAGTGTTATTTGAAGTGCCATAACTATGTTGCAGGGTTCACCTTCAATTTGATGCAGTGATGTAGTTGTATCCCTGTGGGTGAGAAATGTTCCTCTCCAAATAACTGTAGAAGCATGGCAGGAATATTTTGAGACAGGCTTCTCTATATTATAGCAAGATAATAAAAATGCCTCTCTTCTTAACTATCACCATGCACTGAGGAGAGCATAACAAATTCATCTTCTGATCTGGGAAATAATATCAAGGCAGGAAATAGTATCTCTATTTTTCAGACAAAGACATTTGAGGCCAGAAAAGCATGTTTTAAAAAAATTGTGTTAATTGTCTTTTCTAGCCAAACTGGGAGGAAAAAGAGTATTAGCCATTTTTTATAATATAAATCATCTACCCGTCCTTTTGTGTACATGTATCACCACAGTGTATATTAGCGAGGCCAAGGAAAATGATCTTCTCACACATGTGTTTTGTGCTTGCTGAGATAAACAAAGAGTGAGTGGTGCTCAGTGGATGAGAGACACAAAAGATTTAATTGGTACATTTTCTCCCTTATTCCTTATCTGAATATTTTATATCCATATATCATGTGGAATATATAATACTTATGCTAACTAATTATGTGTTATATGTCTTTTGTTGCTACTTTCCTAGACTGTCCTTATTAGACATGAGCTGTGTGGCAGTTCAGGTTCACCATATTCTGAGCCAAATATACTTCTGAACTCTCTAGAACAAAAAGCCCCTGCCCTCAAGGGAGTTATAATCCAATAGAAGTGATAAGACAAATACCACAATAAGTTAAGGCAGACTAAAGTACATTCAGGGTAGATCTTGTAATTCAGTGGAGGAAGAAGTTTCCTGTACAAGTTTAAAATGCTTCCTGAACACATCTTGATGGACTTGTATAATTATGGTCGAATGATGGGGAAGGGAGATTGACAGAAACAATAGCATGATTCAACACTGAAGCCAAGTATCTTGGAGATACTTATTAGAAAATAGAAAGTAATTTAATTTGTTTTCCTGTTATTGGAGAGAACGGGGAAATCTTGGATATTATAAAAAGACATGGTTCAAGGATAGTCCAATGAAATAAATCCTTGCTTTAGAGAAGCAAAGCAGTGCCTGGCATTGATTGGTAAGAGAGCTGTCCTGTAGGGCTGGGATCACAGTAGACCTATGTTTTAAGGAGGCAGAAAAACATGTTATGGAGGACCTTGAATGCCAGGTTAATGGATACTGTTATATCCCCACAAAATAGAGCCTAGTGCTAGAAGTATGATAGTCAATAATAGCTGTAACTGATTTTAATTACATGCCTAAGCAGATTCAGATGGGCTATGGGGAACTTGATTTAGGTTATGTTCTCATATTTTGCTCCTTAATGTCTTTTAAATCTGAGGTTAAATGTTACCACCTCAGAAAGACTGACCTAAACACACCCCTGAAAGTGTTACCCTCTCCAAGTCCCCCTCACTCTCTATGACTGTGCACTAATGCCTTTCCTTTGCAATGTTTAACATAAGTTAGTTACACACGTATTTATCTGTATATGTGTTATTCTGTCCCCTTCTTCTATCTCTGAGATCTATGAGGGTAAGAACTTCATTTTGTTCACTACCCTATACCAGCACCTACAGAAAGAACTTATATATAGTAGGCACTTAAAACTTAGGTAAGTGGTTATATTCATGACAACCTAAGAAAGTAGATATGAATGACATTTAAAGAATTACTAGCTCTAATTGTCAGTAATCAGCAAAACCTAGATTCAAACCCAGTCTGCATGACTCTGAAGCTTATGGTCCTAAGCTTGCTGTACCATGTTATCCATCTTTAAAAAGAAGGCTAAACCTGTGTTCACCTGCTGGAGTTGTCATGACCGAGAACCACAAACTGAGGGGCTTACACAGCATATTTATTGCCTCGTAGTTCCAGAGTCTAGAATTTGGAGATCAAGATTTTTTCAGGGATGGCTTCTTCTGAGGAATGTGAGGAAAGATCTCATTTGGGCTTCCCTCCGGTGGTTCTGGCACTGGTGGTTTAGTCTTTGGCACTCCCTTTCTAGTAGCTGCATCGCCCCAGTCTGCCTTCATCTTCACATGGCATTGTGTGTGTGTGTGTGTGTGTGTCTGTCTGTCTATCTCTGTACACTGCACTAGTCACATTGGTTTATTGCCCAACCTAATAATTCCATATTACTTCATCATCTGTGCTGCCCCTATTTCCAAAAAATGTCACATTCTGAGGCATTAGCAGTTAGTATTTCAGCATATGAATTTGGTAGGGAGAGCATAATTTGATCTGTGATACTATCTATTTAGTGAATGACTGATCTCAAAAAAGCATAGTGTACTACTCATAATGTAGAAAAAAAAATGTTCTGAAGAAAAAGATTACCAATATCTTAGTTTGATCCTAACATTAAACATTAAGAGTCATTCAGTTATCCTTAAAAAAAAAAAAAAAAGATCATGAAGAGCTCAAAGATCATGTGGTTGGGGCTCACAATGTGAATATTCTATAATTTTGCATCTTAACAGTGGGAACAAAACATAAAACTGTGCAAGTGAGTATGATATTTAAAATCAGTGTGCCATATAATTGCTGCTAGACTATATATTTGGATAGGCCTGACTTCATTTCAATATCTTGAGAACTTTACTTTAGGTAAAGAATAGTTTTCAATAAGCATTAAGAAGTCTCAGTAAAAATGCTCCAGCAATCAGAAGGTAGAAGTTTGGTTTGTTTCAATTTAGTTCTTACCACCTACACTGTCAGAACTGGGTGCTAGGCTCCAGAGAAAAGATACAATTTCAGACAGATTCACTTCTTTCTCTGAATTTTGTTCTATATGCTGTGTCTTTAAGTCATCCTGAGAAGAATTTGCCAGATCACATTTGTAACCTTCTGAAATCATTCACAGCCCTTCAGTGTGATCCAGGGATTGGCAGCTGCCTATCTTGATCCAGAAGGGAGAAGCTTCAATAAATCTTCAAGACATAGGGTCCATAAAGTCTATTACTAGGGAGGAGTTGTTTTGAAAATACCTCACCAAGTTACTGACCACTAACACATAAATACACCTGAATTTTCAATGTGATGTTAGAGGTGAAGTCATCAGCCTAGAAACATCTGTTTTCTTTCTTTTTGGTCATCAGACCAAGATAACTAATAGTGAGAAAGAGTAATAGGATATTTAAAATAGGAAACAGGGAAATAAGCCATGACAAAAAGAAATGAGAAAAGACAAAGACCAAAGGGAAGGAAAGATAAGTTAGCAAAATAAATTTTTAAAAGTGAAATGAAAAAAGAGGGAAAAATCTGAAAAGATTAAAAAAATGAAATAATCATCACCCAATGACAAACACAACTCAACTTAATTTTCCATGTTGTTTCCCTACCAATATTCCAGCCTTAAACTTAGCTGGGATGCTGGGATATGTCTCCTTGCTCATGACTTTTCATAACTATCAGATATAAATGATTTTCTTTCACTTATAATTTGGCTGGATTTGAAGGTGCTGACGGTCATGGGAAGGAATTATCAGTAGATAAATTCATAATACACTGAAGCCATTTTTATAGTTTAAAAAAACTGAAAAAAAATGTTTTATTTGCCTTTTCCCATCAAATATCCTTTACGTAAAACAGGATCTGAGTGGGAGTTCATAACCCACTTGAATCAAAGTGTGGAATATGATATGTCAAGAAATTTGTAATGTTTTGAACAACCCACAATAAAAAATTAAAAAGAAAAAAAAAACAGGATCTGAAATCATATTTTTTTTAAATAGGAAAATTCAGTTCATTATACACATTTTTAAATGTGCTTGCCATAGGGCCTGGAATATCTACAGTGTGGTTAGTAAATCCCATATACAAGGCGTTTCAGTGTGTACACTTGAGCTCTTCCTAGCTGATCCTGTAAAATAATGAAGGAAACCATTGGTGAATTAAACAGCTTGTTAGTCATGGGGGATCAGTGAACAGGGTTCTCCTGGGGTTCAATATGAGAGAGGTGGCAATGAGATCAAGAGAAAAAAATCAAACTAGTGGTTACTGAATATATATTGAGGTATCCTGCACATGCAGTATTGGAAATAGCTTCATTTCAGAGACTCAGTAATTTACAACCTCTCACCTAAGGGACCCAGGTCAGAATTTAGCCTCTGCAGAGACAGGCAAATTGTTCAGGATGAAGAGAACAGCTGAGGGGGCACATTGTTGAGGCCAGGCAGTGGAAGGGTTTCCCACACCTTCAGTCCTCATTGTGTTAATGAGGTTACTCTATTGACGCAGCCTACTGTTCTTTCATTTTTGTTATGAATGTCAAGTCCATTCAGATCTTCTATTCATCCAGAGAGCATCAGCCCCTACTAATGTAGTGTCTTCAAAAAGAGAACTAGATGACATCTTTGTGAACAGGAAGCTGCTGAGGCAACCCCCATTCCTTAAATATAGATATTCATTGTAGCAATGCATTTTTAGTTCTCTGTAGAAGAGGAGGAGGCTCGTTGAAAATATCTTTGGGCCCCCAGTTATTAAACAGCATCCCATGTTCTCCATTTATGACTTTCTTCTACTTTATCTATTTCCTGCCTTTCCTGGTAACTGGGGCAAGCACTGAGGGCCTGAGCCATTTTCAGAAATTGAATTCCAGGTACTCTCCAAATGGGCATTTGGAAATAAACCCTTTCCATCCCTGCCTATATCCTGTAGCTGCCTAACTTTTATGTCAGTCAAAGCAAGAGCCCACAATCAGGCTTGTTGGCACTGGAGGAAATTATTGCCCAGCACAACGGTTTAACTTGCATATGGGTGCCTTTGCTCCAGCAGGTCCCTTAAACAACAATAAATAAAGTCAAGGTGTTATCCCTCTCACAGAGATGTGGTCATTTTACTCAGAGTTGTCATATGATTTCTCTCTGCATCTGAGTTTATGTGCACACACCCACAAACACATACTCACTCTGTGGAAAGATTTGAATAAGTGTATTGACATAATATATGCATGGTCACATCTCCTGTGAAAATCAGGATTTATGTAGGAAACAGAGTGGATCCCACAGAATTCTACTTTTTCATTCATTTATTAACTGGTTTCCAAAGGATAGGTAAAAAGAACCAAGGAGAATTGGCGTGTAGGAATTCCATTTCTGAACTGGCCAAGTATTGGGGACTTCCCTTTGAACAATGCTAGGTTTTGAGGGACTTTTAGATGCTGCTGCAGCCTGATCTGCCTGCCAAAGGGTGGCAAAAGTTTGGAGCTGTGGCACTTCTACAGAAACTATAAGGGACCTAGGGATCTTTATCTCATCCTAAGTATAGGAAAGCTAATATCCTGGTCCCCAAAACTGCCACTTCTTTTTAATAGTAAACAGTGTCTTGCTTTCCTTGTTCCCTAAATTCTCAACAATAGAATTCTTTTCCCTTTGAAGAGAAGAATTTCTTCTTATGGGTGAGTCATTGACCTTTATGGTAAGGAATTTTCCTGAATTTCTTTTATGCATGTGTGTGCGTGTGTATGTGTGTGCATGTGTGCGTGTGTGTATGGTTAAGAAGGGATCTAGACATGGAGAGTCTCAGATGCCTACCTAGTTGGAGTTTGAGCCAGGTCTTCCTGACTCCACAGTCCAAGCTTTGCCACCAAGCTGCACATTTCGGCAGTGTTCACTTACTCTGCAGGCTGCTGCTATGTGAGAAGCTTCATGCTATGCTCTGGGGATGAAAAGAAGAATAAGTCACCACCCTTCCCTGAAAGGTGCTCCAGTCTAAAGAAACAGAAACATGAATAAACAGTTGTACAGAGGGTGTACACATGCGGCAGTGCACTATGGATCAGGCAGGGACATGACAAAGCAGAGCGAGCAGTACCTAATGTGTCTGCTGAGTTGGAGAACATTGTGTGGAAAAAGCTCCTTGTTTCTAGTGAGTTTTCTGAGAAATTCTTCATGTTTTTGTCAGAAAGTATGCATCTCCTCCCTGTGTCCCTCCACCAGGCTGTGAGAAAGTGGCATTTACTCTATGGACTAGCAAGTGAGGGTGGTAGGTCACTGTGTGCACCTGTCGTGTACCAATGCAATCAATGCAATGAAAACTCCCACAGACCCAAGTAGTGACTGATGTCACTGGAAAACTTAGGAGACCTTAACAAATAGCAACTGTTGATTTTTGAGTGCCACGTGCCTTCATGTCACACCACTGAATCCTCACAATGGGCTTGTTAAGGTACTAAAGAATCTGAGAATCAGAGCAGTTAAGTAACATTTCTTTCAGTTTCTCCAAGGTCAGGTGCTGATCTGTTGCATCCTATATTCCAACCCAGAGCTGCCTGACTTCAGATTTCTTGCTCTGTTCCCTCTTCCCCCAAATCTCCCCTTAGAATAATAAAGGCAAAATATGACTGTTTTTACATGTGGGTTAAATGCTGTTTGTGAGTGATGGAGGACTTGGGCAGTCTCTCTGCAGCCATGGTACATCCTTCTTTGCTCTAGCTGTAGGGTGTTATGATAGTCTTCTGCTGATGTTAAGAAAATTCTACTTTGGGGGAGAGCAGGAGGTGGTAGCTTCATTTCCTCAAGGTGCTTTGAGCATCTTAGCAGATCCCCAGCTTATCTTCCCTATGGAAGGAAGAAAGCCAAAGATGTCATCAGGGTGCTAAGACTAGCCTATATTTATTGAGACCATGCCTCAGGGGTATTTTAGACAAAATAAGCTCATACCAGAGGATTTTTCATGAGCAGAATCTAGGTTAAGAAACTTCACAGGCTAGTCTGTATAGACTGATATCAACTTTCCCATTAAGTAGGGCAGACTAAATTACTGTTTAAGAATTTGATGATGGATGAAGAAGCAATACAGAAGTGACACTGTCCTGCATTTGTGGTGGTGACATTATCAAATCCTTTTCCTTTGTGATGTGAGAGTAATGGGCATCCTAAAGAGAAAGAAAGATCTTTTCTTTTGAATGTATGCATATGTGTTATGCTTTTTTTTTCACCCCTTAAGTATGTCACTGTGAGAGGAATCTAAAGGAAGCTATCATCAAAATTAAATTCTAAGCTAGGACCAGTGACCATAGTGAACATGCCCAAAAGATTGGTCTAGAATAGGAAACAAAGGCCACATCAACTCCATGAAGTTTTAGCTTCTGTACAAGGGACACAGACACAACCATTTCATTGGGGTATAAAATGCTCTTCTATTGTCATAGGAATCACCAAGTGGCAGCATGTTTTATTAACGTACTTTACTAATACGAAAGTTGCAACTGAAAGTTCAAAAACTATGTGTTGAAGAACAGATTCCTGGGATGCGTCAGGCATCTGTCCCATTCAGTGAACAGGCCTTGGAACAGATGTCTCAAATTTCTTCAAATCCAGAACATGCTGTCCAATTTTTTTAGTGGTAAACATACTTTTTTTCCTTTTTGTCACCGCTCACCAAAGTATTATATTTAATGCATAAAATATGTAAATTCTTAAAGCATCATTTTGCTCTTTAGTGAGTTTAGATATTACAAAACGGTTTAATTATAAAAACAGACAGACCTAGTCCTGGGACCTGTGCAGCTAGAAATAAATGTGCAATCAAAACTGCAATTACCTGCAGAATTTAGTGTAAACAGATCAGCAATCACATAACAAACACAGGCTAGTTTGCATTCTGATATGAATACAGTTAGATCCAAAGCAATTTTCCTTTATTTATCTTAGCTGCTCAGCATAAATAAAGCAAGGGCATTGAAGCAATTAGCATAATTAGAGTATCGTGGTCAGGCCCTGTGTGATTTCAAGAGACGTTTCACTTTAGAATTCTTTTTCCCACACAAGAGTTTCCCTGAGCCACTAAAATATCGCTTTGGGCATTTTTGTATTTCAAATTTGCAAGTTGTCAGTTTGAAAAACCCTTGACACATGGATGTGAAAGCATCTCACAGACAGCCACAGAAGGTATACCCTCAGCTTTTCATTACTAAGGAGCTGGGGAATTTCCTTTTTCAGCTCTTTCTCCTACTTGACGTTTAACCCTAGAAATGTCAGTCTTAATTGTTTCCATTGCCATCAATGTGGGTCCAAGGGTTAAAGACAACTTGTCCCACCCTCAAAATAAATTTTTAAAAATAGGGAATGAGGGGGTGGGGAAAAGGAGAGGTTAAATCATGATGATAACTGAGCTGTTGCTAAAAAAATCAAAGGCTCCGTCAACCAGCTGGCTGCTACTGACCAGACTTTTGGTAGCTGCAAATAACAAGGTGGAGACCAGACTGGGGAGAGAAGCCACACATGGGTTCCTCACCCGATGCTCTGCAAGAATGGGAAATAGTCTCAGTGTGGGAAAATGGGGACACCAACTAATAGATGATTATCAGATTGGTCCAACAGCAACACAAACAGAAGATGAGGATTCTTATTGTTGTTTCCATTTTTTTTTAATCCTCTTGTGCATGTAAAAATGTTTGAGAAAGGCTACCTACTGGCTGGGAGGAAGAAGGGGCTGGCCTTGGACTATTATGTATAGAATAGATCTCAGTCCAGTCAGGGAATGTTTGAATATGAAAATAGGCTGTGCTTCTATTATTTTTTTTTTTTAATTTTCAAAATAAACATACAGTAAGAGCAAATCTTTTTATGTGAACTTCTACAAAGTTTAGCACGTGTTAAAATTCACATACTCATCGACACAATCCGAACACAAAAAACCGCCATCACCCCAAAAAACTGCCTTGTCATGTCCCATCATAACAACCTTATTCCAACCCCTGACAACCACAGATTTGTTCTATTTTACTATAGGTTTGTTTTTATGAAAATGTTGTATAAATGGCATCAGAAAATGTGGAACCTGTTGAGATGGCTTCCTTTACTCAACATAATGGACTCGAGATTCATATCAGTAATTAATTCCTTTTTATTGATGAATGGTATTCCAATATACAGCTGTACCACAGTTTGTTTATCCATTCAACCACTGGGGGCATTGGGCCTGTTTCAGTGTTGTGCATTGATGAATAGAATTTCTGTAAGCATTCATGAAGAGGTATTTGTGTGAACATATCTTTACCTTTTTCTAGAGTAAATACCTACGGGTAGGATTCTGGGTCACATGGTAAGTTTCTAAGAAACTGCCAAGGAATTTCCCAGAATGGCTGTACTGTTTTGTATTCCCAGCAACAGTGTTGTTCTACAGCCTTGTCAGCACTTGGAATTGTCAGATTTTTTTTTATTTAGCCATTCTAATAAGTGGTATATAACATCTCATTATCTTGGAATGACTAGCCATCTTTTTACTGTGTCCTCTTGAAAGAAGTGTTGGCTACTCAAATCTCTTGTCTATTATAATTGGGCTGTTTTCTGCTTTCATTATCTATCTTTGCAAATTTTAGAAAATTTTAGCCATGGTTCCAGTTCCCAGTTATCTTTGCTAAGGCAGGCCCCTTCGTGGGCTCAGCGATGGCCAATACAAATCACAAATTTTATCTCAGACCCAAAGCTCCAGGTGAATAGTATGAATAAAAAGGAAAAATTACTGTACAATAACTAAACCCACTGACTTTTGGATCTTAGAGTCTTTTTTTAAATTTTTGCTTTTTTTTTTTTTTTTTGAAGAAAACATTGGGCCTAGAATTGGTTTCTTCTTTCTTTGGTCTCTCAAGCTTCTGTCTCAGATGTAGCCACCTTTACTATTGACTTCAGGTTGAACATTCTTTGCTTTCTGAGGAAATGTACAACCAATCTAGGTGATTTACCTGTGTCAAGTCACTTAATCCTTTGAGGATAGGTGTTAGCTCTGTTTCATGAATGGAAAATCCAACTTCAGAGAAAGGGGATGTCTTGTCCAATCTCAGAGGCCTCACAAGTAGCTAAACCCAAGCTTTGAACCCAGGTCTCTCCATCTCTGGACTTTCTCTCTATGCAGCCAGCTGCTTAGTAACCTCAAACCTAAGACAAATGAAGTAATTTCCTAAGATACTAAAGTCCCTGCTATCCATAGACTATAAAGCAGACATCATTGTCTTCCTTTCCTTTGAAAAATTATTTTATGATAGCATAGCAAACTTTCTTCCTACAAACAGAGTGATAAGGTAAGGTCTCATTGTATTTCAGGGAAGGAAGTGGTTGCCTTTTTCTAAGGGCTTCCAGATTTTGTTGGTCCCTTGTCCTAGAAAACCATGTTTATACTTTAAAGTGGGCTCTAAAAATGATATTGAGTTATTGGTAAAATTATTGTTCAAAGGGTATGGTTTTAATGCAGAACCTCAGAAATTTATCAAATAGCATTTCTTAACTCTTTGAGAGTTAAAAAGAACCAAGCTTAAAAAATATGACTGTAAACATTGAAAATTACAGAAGAGAAACATTTTGATTTTCCCATGGTGATACATGGCTTCTTTGGAAAGAAACCCAAGAACCATAAAACACTGACAGAGGTGATCAAAGTTTTTAACTATGTAAACAAAAGACACTTTGAATAAAGTTAGAAAACAAATTACAGAGTGATAGAAAATATTTATAGCATGTAAAACAAAGGATCAATATCCAAACTATACAAAGGATCCAGCAATTCATGAGGACAAACATTCAGTTAGAACATAGACAAAGGACATAAATGGGAATGTCACCCAAAAACAGAAATGACCAATGGAGACATGAGAAGACTGCACATTAAAAACAACAAGGGAACCTTTTGCCTCACAGATTAGCCAAAGATTGAAAAGACTGATTACACCAAATACTAGTGAGAACGTAGAAAAATTGACATTCCCATGTATTCTTATGGGAATGTATGGGTCTAACATTTTCTAGGGGACGCTTGGACAAAAATAGGACAAGTTGGCTACATCTATCAGATTTGACTGAGTAATTCTACTTTGAAGACTACTATACTATAGAAGCATTAGAGTGTATTTGTAGCATTACCTATGATTGGCCCAAATTTTGAAACCACTTTTAATTAGGGGAATGATTTATCCTATTATGGTATACTGTACTATTTAGGGGGAAAATGTGATAATCTTATATGTGTGGTGACTGAAAAGATATCCAAGACCTATTGTTACATAAAAAAAAAAAAGCAAGTGAGGGGCTGGGGCTATAGCTCAGTGGTAAAGAGCTTGCCTCGCATGTATGAGGCACTGAGTTTGATCCTCAGCACCACATAAAAATAAAGATACTGTGTGTTCATCTACAACTAAAAAAAAATTAAAAAGCAGGATAGAGAATTTATATATTTATATATAATATATATGTGTCTCATATATACATATATATGACAAGTATTTAAATATGTAACAAACGGACTAGTATTTCCCATTATATCCTATTTGATTGCATTATGATTTTTAAAATAAATTCTTTACTTTAAAAATGTTACCAAATCTTGTCAACATTTTATTTAATCAACTAGACACCATGAAAAGAATATCTGTTTATTTTATTTTATCCAGAGTCATAATCTAATATAAAATCTACAGGGAGAATTTATGGCCTTCCTGCTGTTATTGGCTGGTATAACCAAATTAATAAGAACACTTGGCAAATGTCTGCTGTGTGTGGAACTTACTGTTTCACAGACCAGTAGAAAATGTACTAGTTCTATATAAGAGCCATGGCATGCTGAAAGCATCAAAGCAACAGCTAGAGAAAAGCTAGTTAACCCTAATTCCAGAATGGGAGATTTGTCTCCTGCCCTGGAACCCATCCTGAAAATGATAAACAGTATATTCCTTTATATTAGGAGTCAGGGTTTTGTGGCCAAATCCCTTTAATAACATATTTGCTCAGAGCTGGGTTTTGTGGAAACGTGTGAAGAAAGTCAGAAGTGTGACTAGAATATAGTTTTGAGTAGACAAGTATTTCCAAGCCATGGAAATGGCTTCTTACTCGTCGTTTTTCTAGTAAGAAATCCACAGTAATATGTGATGGGAAAGTGCCCACTGCCTCCTGGGTATGGAGACTTGGAATCATTTGTAAGTTTCTTCTTCATATGATCTCCACGTGGTCATTTCATCTCTTCTTTCCTATGAAACTATGCATTCTTCTTTCTGAAAATAAATAAATAAAAGGTGTCTGGAGTTTCTACTACAACCTCACAGTGAGCTCTCTGATGAGATCTGGGATGGAGGGGGGTTCTGAGCATGAACTTGGCGCCACACTTCACAGAGTGACTCTAGCTTAGCACAGCAGGTGCAGGAATCCCTGCTGTGTGGGAATGGAGCCCCTCAGCTCTAGGAAAGTTCTTTTTCCAGGACCTCTACTGTAGCTATTTTAAAGCCACAGGATACAGTGCTCATCATAAGATGAGCATGTTAGCAAGAAGCAGGAGCAATAGAACTTGCTGTTATTCTCAGAAGATTTGATCAAAGATTTCAAGAAGAACTAAAATAGAGGAAAATGTTCTTACTCTTTTTCTTCATAGAGAGATGCCGTTCGAACCTTTGTGACAGAACAAACAAAACCAAATGCAGTATTTACTCAAATTCTATATTGGGAAATATATCATCAGTCACAAAAATCAGCTCGTATGCATTTATGAAAAGAAATCTGGATGGGGACTTCACAGTAAATTTGGAATCTCTTTTTTTTTTTTTTCCTATCACTCTAGTGCAGTCTCCTTAGAGATATCCCTTTCAAGATGGGCTCAAATTTATTTGACTAAAGACTAGCATGAAGTCAGTGTTACAAGAAGCAGTAAAATGATGCTTGAGTGTAACTGATGTTAGAACAGGCACAGAGCAGATGCAAAGCTGGCAAACCTTTTGGTTGAATAACTTCTGTAACAGTCTGTAGAGTAGAATCATATGGAGAGTCTTTTTAAATTGTGCGTCTCTAAACTGTAAATTTCATGGGAATATAGACTCTGTCTAGTTTGCCGCTAACTTCAGCTCCTAGCACTGAAGGCAGTGCCTAACACATAGTAGTTGCTTGATAAATACATAGTGAGCTAATCAATTGATTAACCTGCCCATCAGAATATTAATTTATCTGTGAATTATGAATGACTTGTTCTCCTATTTTTGCTTTTTTCTTATTTTCTTTTTTTGCAATGAATATGCATTACTCATTTCTTGTAAAGGTGCATTTGACATTTTTAAAGGTCCCTGAAATCCATTTAAATTTTTGTATGTTTAATTAATAACAAATCTGCTCTTTTATTTACAAAAATCTGCTTATTTTGGACATACAACTTGGGTTATTTTTCTACCAGTGTTGATAAATTTGAACTGATCCAACCACACTTGCTGTCCTGTCTCCTTGTGACTGACAGTATATATTTATAGGCCAATTGGTCAGGTTCAGGAACAGAGTGAAACCACTGGAGTGAGACCTCAGGCCCCTGACCTTGGCCTCGATATGTGAATTCTCTAAACTGCTGAGCTAACCCCACTAGTGCTGATGAGAGTTTGTAATTAGAACTGAGGTTAGCAGAACTGAGTTTTTCCTCTTCAGCTCCTGCTTCTGTTCCATACCAATGTTGAACCCTAAGATATATTTGTTTCCTAAATATGTAAAATGGATACAATGATACATCTTTTGGGATTATAATAATATTAATTTCCCATTTATAATTTTTAAAACTTCAGTTTTAAAACTTCAGTGATAGGCTCAACAAACCTATAATTATTATTTATTTTGAAACTTTTTTTACAATGTTTTCTAAGAATATCTTGATTTTCTATATGTAATAGGGTAATAATCATAAACTGTAGAGGAATAGAGTCATAATTTTTGAGTGTATAGAGTGCTAGATTGTATTTTTTTCCCAATGAAATGCAGAGATAGAGAAATATTATCATGATTTGTGTTACAACACTGGAGTCAGAACTAATCCTAAGGAGTGTTTTCTCAAGTTGATGCATGGGCTTTAGCTATGCAGTTCCCATCAGCATTAATGGGGGCTTCAAGGCTAAAGTGCCAAGGATAAAACTGAGACTATAATGCAAGGTTTGGAGATGTTGTCTATTTGGAAACTGGTTTTCATTGTTATTTTATGTGCTATTTTGTGCTTTTGGGGTTCCTGCTGTTACACTTTTAAAATTTCACTTTTGGATATGGTAAAGATAATGTTTCATAATAAATAAAAGATATAGCCAGGTTTTTCTATCTCTGCCAATAAAATGATCTAATGGATTAGAATTCCAACTAAAAGATAGGCCCAAAGGTTTGTCTAAGATATTTGATATGTGTTGCTCACACAATGTCTAGAAATTTCAGTTAACTTGTCTATTTGAAAAAGAAATTGGTGTACATTTTCCTGTCTATCCAATTACCAGTCTATTTTTTTCCTGAGATATTTTCATACATCAGTGGTACAGCTATATTATGAAAAACAATGAAAGCCCTAGAACTATTTCACATGGCCATAATGAGCATGAATTGGAAATTAATATATCTGACAGGAATAGTGAGTAAATATGATGGTGAATATCTCCTCCTCCATGTAGACTGTGAATCTACCCTTGGAAGGAAAATTTAATCTTCTATGGCTAAAATAAATGAACATTTATGTCTCCTGCTTGCTTAAGATCAATAAATGAGTATATCTTGCCCACTTTAATTCTTCTGTTCCATGTTTAATCGTTGTGTATTTAACTGAGGCAGCTGCCCTAATTTAGGGCACATTAGAATGTGCCAACCAATTCACTTTTGAGGATTAAAATTAAACAAATTAGTGTTTCACTTTGACATGCTCAAACAGGAAGAATCTCCTAGGGTGTATTATTGTTAGTAGTAAAGTGGTAAATAGAGGTTTCATCGCAGGCATAAACTTTTAATTGGCTGGTTGTTTGAGAATATGGCTGGTTCATAGATTAATAGGCATTAATTGGAATTGTAGTTTCTTTATAGTCAAACCAAAGCCTCTTTGAATATTAAATCTGTATGTCTGTGAGATCATCAGCCTTATTTTAAAGTCTCATATTGAGAGAGCCATTATGGATGATGATAATGATTCTAAATGAACAGCATGGTAGAGAAAAATAAGCATAAAGGATCATGCAGATCTGATCAGACGTTATGGGCATTGCACTTCTCGTTCAGATAGACTAATTAATTCATCAACTTCTCAATTATACCCAACCCTCAGAACTCCACCATGAAGCCACTGCTGCCAGGAGAGAAGGGAACCACTTAACATTGGACAGGAAGAGCAGTGACCTCCTGCATAATTCTGGATGCCCATGCCAAGGCAAGCAGATTTTGAAGAGGCAAACACTACAGAGAAGGGCAAAAACTGGGGTGCAGCAGTCTATGGCCCCCAGAGCACAGGTGGCCTTAAAGGGCTGGGCTAGCAGCTAGAGTCTTGAGCTGGCCAGCTAGCCTCAGTTCAGTTGTAATCTCAGTTTTTAATTATTTAGAGCTTCAGGCATCCTTGCTTCTCCATGTAGCTTCAGGTTGTGGTGGTATAGGCCATAAACCTGTGCAGACCACTTACACTTGATTACCAGTTAATGATTGAGTGACTCCCTTCTGTGTCATTTTGGGGAAAATTAAGAAAGAAATACTTAAAATGGGAGAGACATCACATTTAAAAAAAAAAGAAATACTTATTATTATGTTTATATAGTGTCACAGGTGGTTGCTAGTTGTCCTTATCACATTGAGTCCTCCTTTAAGGACCCTAGATAACTGACCCATGAGAGGCTTAATCTTGAAGGCTCTGATGGTTAGTGACCACCCCCAAATAATAACACCAGAAAATTTTGCTCAGAAGTATATGGCTAGAGTCAGGCCTTCTTCCTCCTGCTCTGTTGTGCCGTTAGCCCAGGAGAGCCCAAACCGGAACATAATAAAGCTGCAACATCCCTGCGTTCAGCATTTTACAAATCTCCCTGGAACAGGAGAGTAAATAATTTCTTAAACAGTTTGGCTCTTATAGTAGTCAGTCTTGGACAGCTGTCAACAGGAAACCCCAAGTCATCCAGTATTAAAATCTGCTGTCACAAAGGGACCTGTCACCTAAACCTTGACATAGGACCTGTGAGAATTTTTTTCTATTACTATTATTCAAAAGCACTGACAAGTATTTGGAAAAGATGGGGAAACCTAGGAGAGAGGAATTTTGTTTCTCCTAAATCTGCCTTTGATTATTTGTTTACTTGAAGGTTTATTTAAAATGAAACCATTTTCTTTTAGTAACTTGAGAAACACCAACTAAGACTGTCCCCTGTAATGCTGTCTTAAGACAACTTAGCACTATTGCCCATAATAATTGTGAGACATTATACATGTGTATATATACATACATATATATCATGTGTGTGTGTGTGTATGTGTGTGTGTATAAATCTCTTTGAGCCTTACCCACCTCCAACAGTCTGTAATTGAAAAGCTTGTCATAGATTTGCACGAGATCATAGGATTTCCATGACAAAGTATTTGTGATTTTTATCTGTATTTGATCTTGAGTTGTTTACTATTTTCCTCATGCAGGCAGCCTCTCAAACATCATCTAGCTGACTCTTACTCTTCCTGTGTCCTGCAGAGGGAGGGGAATCAATGAAGCAGTTTGCTCTTAGAGGGGTGGGGTCGGTGAGGGAGAAGGTTGTCCTCTGAGTCGTTGCTGGCTCCTTCATGCAGATTCTCAACACTGCTCTATACAGGGGTAGAATCCTTTGCAAACAGAGGTCCCAACCTGGCTGCTCACTCAGATCCTCTTTTCAGAAGAAGGAAGAACATGTCTGGAGCCATAGCTGGAGAAGTGAAGGGCAGGGTTGAGGGCAGGAGTTTTTTGATCACTACTGAAATTGGAGCAATATGAACCTGAACTCTTGAGAGGGAGGTGATGTGGTCTCCAAGAAGGCAATTAAGCAGACAAGAAGTGTGGGAATTAGGGATCAAAACTGTGAGGCGAATGGGTTGAGTGGTCTTAGACAAGTTACATTTAACCTCAGTGCTTCATTTCCCTTATATCAAGAGGAGTCTGTTAGAATTAATTAATTTTGCTGGGTGCTTTGAGATCCACTGATGAAAGCAGTGTAGAAAGGTTTTGTGTTGTGATTATTCATGTTTCTAGAAAAAGAGAAGACTTTCCATTTTTTAAAAACCAAAGCCCATAGTAAGAAAGAGGTGAAGGTAACCTGTTGGCTTTATCAACCAAGTGTTCACACATGCTTCATTCAAACCCTGTATCAGCCCTCTAAGCAGAAAGGCTTTGTCTATTGTGAATATTCTCTATGGGCCTGAGTTTCCAATAATTTTGTTCTCACTTTACAGTTTTTGTAATATTTTGCAGGTGGCTAATGTCCCTGTCTGGGGGTTGTCTTTGGTTGTCTATTTTTTTAGACTGTCCCTCGCTGTAACACTGCTGGGCTAATTCCCCTGAACTTCTCCAAAGTTCCCACAATTTGACCTTTGAGTAGAGAAAGACTGCTTTTTTGAGGCTGACCTGGAATGCAGCCTCACTCTTTACAGTGTCTTTTTTTTTTTTTAAGAGCAGGACAAAAATTTCCAAGTTCTGTATATTTGCTTATAAATACACAACTCAGCTGTGTTCCCATCCTTTGTGTCAACATGAAAATTCCCTTGTTCTATATTTAGCTTGAATAATTACCAAACTGTTTGTAATTAGAACGTGAGGATGTGACCTCACAGCAATTTTTTCATTTCCTTTCTCTGTATTTAATACATTTCAGAAACTGAAAATACCAAATCTCTGTCCTTTTTTTTCCCCTTTTTTTTGATGCTTATCAGTAATGGAAACATTGCAAAACAATCAGCCCAATACCTATGCTTTGTTCATTTATTGCCTTCTCTGAAGATAAATTGACTGTACTCAACTCTCTTCAGCATTTTTCTTCACCTAGATATTATTGCCTTGTGCAGCCACCCCAAGGTGACTGTTATCACTTAATTAAATCCTTGCACGCTGGGAAGAAAAAACAACATTGTTCCTTCATAACCCCAAGGAGCCTATTTTTAAGCCACTAAGCCTTTTCCATGTTTTATTAACTTATTCCTGGCTACAACAAGACATACTTTTGTTGATGAGCAAAAGGTTGTATTAGCTTTTTATTTTCTGGGTAAACTTATCTATTCTCAGGGAAGAGGGAAAAAAAACGAATGGACATTACAAGAGAAGGGGAAAAAATGGGGTCTCTTCAACCTCCCTGATTCTAGTAAAGGTCTCTGTAAACACTGCGCTGGAAACTAGAAGCAGGGGGATTCAGGAAAGGGAATGAGAAAATAAAATGTAAACATAAAATGGGAACAAGACCGAAAGTGAAATGACGTGCCTGTCTATTGGGGGAAGCTCCAGGCGAAGGGGACACTACTTTCAAGCTAAGGAAACCAGCATCGAAGCGGATTTTTTTTTTTTTAAGAGGGATGATCTATTGGCACTGCTTTCATTCCTGCCTGGTGTAGCATCTTTTTATTAACCTTTTGTTTAATGTGTTTATTTTTCCCCCCAGAGTTTCTTCTTTACCTCGTGGTTTTAGGCATCCTTTATCAACCTATGCCATACCCAATTATCTTTCAAGGCATGGAAGAAATAATGTTGGATATGTTTAGAAGTGTGTATGTGTGTGTGTATGCATGTGTGTGTATGTTTACACGTGTTAGCATCAGGGATGCACAACTTGTACCTAGCAGATAGTACAGCACTTGCTATCAAAAAGTTCACTTGCTGCAAAGGAAGTTATTTGTTCATGCATAGTAAATTATGTACCTTTTAGTTTGTTTCTAGTCCATTAAATCATGGGCCAGAAAAAGGGTTTGTCACTTCTAAAATTTGGACCCAAGCAAGCATATGTGTTTATTCATGATGCTAAATCATTTTACCACATGCCGTGTTCACCCACAGAGTAAATGCTGCTCAAAACTGTAATATTGGCAAGAGCAGTTGATGCTGTGACAGGCTGGGGTTGGATAGAGACCTGGTTCTTAAATAGTTGGATAATTAGGATATCTGAACCATCACTGATCACTGCCCGCAAGTTACACACTTCTCAGCTTCACACTCAGAACACACAAGTGTAAGAGCTGGCTCGCTGCCTGAGACAGTGCAAGATTTTCAAAGGCTCTGTCTCCCTGTCTCTAAAATGGGAAAAGCACACATACCTCTAGGAGATGTGTGAATGAGCCAGTGATGCCTGTGAAGAATCCTGTAACCAAGAGGCCATCTGTACAAATACCAGGCATGTTTTCTTGCTTGGTGCCTGAGACACTCCAGTGCCCCCTTGGAGTGACTTGAGAGTCATCATGCATGGCCTTCTTGGATTTGGGTCAGATCTGCCGTGGTGTTCAACTTGCCAGCTAAGTGAATGCCTGTACGCGGTGTATTTCTGCCCACCCTCTGAAGTGGATTGGTTTAACTTTGTGCTCTGCAGGTTAATTTCCTTTCCTTCAGAATAGCCTTAGAAATATCTTACTGAGACAGGGTAGAGCCCCTCTCAGACAGTGCCCTTTGTAGCAGCCACTCATTTGACTTTCCCCCTGACCTTTGCTTGCCTGAAGAGTTTGCTTGGGGTCATGAAGAAGTTAGGTCACACACACACACACACACACACACACACACACACATATACATATTTGCTTTCAGATTCCCACTTTGCCAGCCAGAAACTCCCCAGGGTCCCCCCGACACACACAATCTCAGAACAGAATATAGAGTCATAAAGTGAATTATCATTTAGCGTCTGTCTGTCTCTCTTAAAACACACGGTGAAGTTTGGTCAGGGTGGTTCTTAAGCGGTCCTCACCAGCATCTTCCGTTGAGATTGTCAAATTAGGAGGGAGCACAACTTTTCTCAATCACACCCATTTCCACTCTGAACAGTCCTGTCACTTCTTCAGGTCCTTTCCCACCTAAATTCTGCACACTTGCACTTGAGGCAGAAAAACGGCCGGCTGCCAGACTTTGCGCAGGGGCCTCGCCTGCGTTCACATCGCCCCTCAGGCTCCTTAGGTCTGAAAATCCACTCCGTGTAACTGTTTCTTAAGTTTTATTTTTCAATCACCTAATCATTTTTTTCAGCTCTCCTTTGAACCTTTTCTAAATTCTTCTTTTCGTAAAGTGGCAATTCCCAGAACAATTTTTTTAAGATTCAAACAGTGATGATTTTAAAGGAAAATTAAGTTATGAGTCTAAAATCCCAATATTAGTGGCTTCCATTTACCGGCATTTTGAATGAAAAATATTGTGTTGATCAAGTGCACCACGTATACAAAGAACTGATGGCACGTACACCTATACAAGCACTCTCGTGCACATTCACAGAGCTCACCTGCAGGGTGGGAGAGAGGTGTGGCTTTCTGCAGAAGCACAGACAAGGGATGCTCCCTCTGATGCCATGACCTCTCTTACTAAGCATGAGGCAGCCAGCAGCCTGCAAGTTGCTTGCTACCTCTGAGTACAGGTGTTATTTGAAGGTAAAAAATTGGACTCGAACAAAATTGTCCAGTGGATGAAAGGATTCCGTGTCAGATGTTTTCTGTTCTCTTTGCTCACCACCCCAGACATGCCCCCTGTCCCCATGCCAATGAACATGCAGGCCAGCACCATGTATCTGCAGAACATGCTACTGAGGTAAAGCGTGCTGACAGAAAGAGAACCTCTATTGAGAAGTGGCTCTCTCCTGTCCTTATCTTCTGCATCCTCACTGTCCCCTTTCTCATTAGGAGCACAGCTGAATTTGAGGAAGCTTAAGAGGGACTCCCCTCTGACCCATACCCACTTTCACTTGCTTCCAATTTTACCTGAAGAGGGGACAGCGGCAACAATACAGAATTAGCTTGAAACAATTACCATATTCATACATTTAGTAGAAACTTACTGTTAAAAATATTATCACTGTTATCTTCATTATTTCAATACCTAGAACTTCTCCCATTCTTTCTGAAAATACTTTATAGGTTTTTGTATCAGCCTGAATCACTATTCAAATGCAAGTAATTATTCTGAGACTATTATATATCTATTTCCAGTATCTATAGTAAAGATACTAAAAAATTACTTTCCTATATATTTGCCATGGTTTTTTTCATCAAATGTATATTATGTTGCTTAAAGGGGGAGAGTTGCCTCGTAATCAACCTTTGTAAAACAGTGCATGCACCTGTGCAATGGGGTCTACCCAGTAGATTACAATCTACCAATGTATGCCTTAAACACATTTCTCAGACTGTCAAGTCCTGCTTGTTTGGCTGAGATCTCAGTCAGACAGGAAACCAACCATCTCCCTGTCTCATCTCTGCTCTGGACATCAACCCAGAGCACCAGGTTTCTGTCCTCTGCCCCTGAGAACTCACATCTATAGAGGACTAAATGATAGTTCTTTGATATCAAAAACTCAAGAATCTCTGCCATGTGGTTCAAGTCCACAGTTGATGATACTACACACTGTGTAGAAGCCTTAATTTCAGGCCCTGCTCTGCATTACTGTCTGGTGCTAGTTTCTCATCTCATGGAGGGACAGTGAGAACACACATCAGAGACAGGGAATGAGGATCCAATGGGTTGGTGCATGCAAAGTTTTCCTCTCAGGGTTCAATGCAGAAACCAACATTGTTACTTTTCCATGTTAAGATTATTATTGTTTAAAATCCTTTTGTGATTTGGAGCATATTTAAATACATGCACCATATATGTGAGCTATGAATTAAATTGTGTTCTCCCCAAATTCCTATATTAAAATTCTAATCCTGAATGGGACTATATGGAAATAAAAGTTTTAAAAAGCTATTAAGGTTAAATGAGATCACACAGCTGAGGCTCTAATCTGATAGGATTAGAAGAGCCCTCACCAGCAGCTAAGCCCTACCAGCATCTTGATTTTGTATTTTTCAGTCTTCAGACTATGAGAAAATAAAATTTCTATTGCTTAAGCTCCCCAGTCTTTTTATGGTCTATGGTATTGTGTTATGACAGCCTGAGTGGACTAAGAAAATGAGAATGTGTTTGTAGTACACACACACACACACACAAACACACTTTTCTCCTATTTTTATGTCTTTTTTTCCTTTTCATCTTTTTATTGACATTAATTTCCTACCCTTCATAAATTTCCTTAATGTATCTCTTTATGATGATCTCTGCCATTCCTCAAAGTAAGTGAATAGTCTTTTTCTCCCTTAAAACAGTCTCTGTTTACTAAACCTTTGTTTGTTAAAGTTTTAAAGGGAAGTGTTTATGACTAGGATGAAACCTTATTTCAGCCATGAATTTTGAATCATTTTCTGGCTTGTACCTTTATTCTCAAATGTAACTGATTTAGTTTAACTGTCCTTAGTAGATTATCCTACTTCCTCCAAGTGTGTTTTTCTCCTTATGAGCAAGTAAAACCCACTTAGCAAATACTCTTCCCAAATCAGGATCCCAAGTCAAATAATAGTCAGTGCAAGTACTATTGGTTATATACCTGCTGTTATATACCTGGCACTTTCCATGGCTAACTCTAATCATTTCAACAATTCTATTGACTAGAATAAATAATGTATAGATATTTTTTATATTTTTGTATGAGAAAATAGTGAAGTTGCAATATTAGACTTCTAGTTCAGGTTGGTTTGAGTCCAAAGCCCATGTTTTCTGTTACATGACACTTTACTGACTCTTGAAAAAATTGTGAAGAGTTCTCATTTCAAAGCTGGGCATGGAATTTGTTCAATTCTGGCCACACGGGCTCCTTGGCCTCACCAAAGGAACCGAGGAGATGACACCATCATCGTTCCATTTGGTCTATCTTTGTCTCAAGTGTTAGAGTGACTCTGAGTCTGATGAGGGTGTCACACCTCCCATGTTGAGGGTGACTACAGAGTGACCGCTCTAGTGCCAGATCTGAGCACCATGATTAGCCTCTGGCAGCATAACCCTCTTGCTGAACAATTTTCAAGAACAGCAGCAAGTACTCTCTGGAAAAAGCTACAGAATATGCTCCATGCCATGATCACAGTCACGGCAGGCTGCACTCACTGGCTCATCTGCCTAATCCATCTCTTCCTCCTCCTTCAATCCTCTTCTTTTGGGGGGTTCCTATAAGGCTGACTCTGAAAGTCTTCTCTCTCTTGCCTGTTAACCAGGCCAGGAATCTGGCCTTGTACCTCAGGTACCTCCAGTGTCTAGCCTAGGACTAGCATTAGATTCAGATTCCTTTTTCCTGGAAAGATCCTGAGCAGAGATATGAAAGGATCAATAGCTTATCTTCAAACCACTTCAGCTACTTACTGTCAACAATGCTGTTGTCAACTGACCTAAGCAAAAAACTGAGGGGGAGGGTCCTAATATCTCAGCCTTAATTTTTTTCCTAAAATTTCCTGGGTAACTTCCTTAATCTACCATTCTCTTGTGTGTGTTTCAGTTACACCAAAAGATTTATCTTTGAAGAAGCAAACGTAAATGATTTGCAGCAGATATGGTAGATTTTACTCTATGTAGTAAGCTATTAGGGACAAGGACGTTCATCCTATTCGATATGACGACTGTATATCATGTCATCTTTTAGAAAATTTTAGCTGTGATAATACAGTTTACTGTGTTGAGGGGCCCAATGTAAGTAAGAATCACCTTTTGGAAAGCTGTGAAGGAATAGGTTTCCTTTGCTCATTGCCTATGAGGATGTGTTAATTATACCTTGCTGAGCTCATGGGAAAGAATTAGACTCATTGCATTATTATAGAGTACTGAGAATAATGCTATCACTATTACACAGTCCTTGCCTTACCAGCTCATGAGGAGTTAAGGACATTGATAAACTCTGGAGACCTTTGCCAATGTATAATATATGGGATCTTCCAAATGGATCATGCCTGCTATTTAGTAAAGGACAAAATAATCTTGGCCAACACTCATGAAGATGGCAAGAATGAACCAAATAAGGGGGGAGAGGGGATAAAAATCTGGTTGAGAGGAGCAGCAAATGTCTTAAGCGAGGGCAGTTACCTGTAATGAGAGTGGAAGGAGCATACAGAAAATGATAAAGGCTTAAGGTTCTGTTTGTAAAACCCTTAATATATTTTTTATTTGTCTTGGAATAAAAGTCTTCCATTAAGGCTCAGAGGCCAATTTGAGTCTTTAGGGGCTCAATCCTTTAGGGGAAGTCACTCTCCTGCCTGTGAGAGCTGAAGAGCATTTAAGTAGAAGTTAAAGTAGGTCATCCTATTACTAAGGAGAAGCCCCCAAGCAAGACAATAAAACAAATCTTGCTTGTTGGAAAAGGTCAAAGCTAGAATGAACAAATCTCATTGGAGGCAAAAAGAATTTGTCCCCAATATGAAGCCATACAAAGTATACAGAAAAGACTATGCAAATTCAGAGCCATTCTTGGTTTTCAAAATTCGTCAGTGATCATTAAACACCTATGAGCCAAATGCAAAAACATTTTAAGAATTATTTTTGCCATCCAGGGTTCACATACAAACACCTTCAGAGCAGGATTTGTGGGAACACTGGCTGTGAAGGGTGATCCACACATTGCCACCACACCATCCCTATAGCCCTTGCCCTCTGTCTCACTATGTGGATGAATGCAAATAAAAAAAAGGCTAAAAGAGGAGAGGAAATAAAAGAAAAGAAAAATATGAGAAGGGGGCTGAAATGAGAACATAGAAATAGCATAGAAGCTGTCAATTCCTAACCTGTCTCATATGATTTCTTAAGTGATACCAACTGCCATTGTACTCACTTATTTCAGGGTATTGTCATTCATGAAAGAGTTTGGTGTTTACTTAAGACTCGAGGTTATATCTAAGGAGCAGTTGCAATGGAGAGTCATCCTTCTTAAATTTTTGGAGATTTCACTGAATATTTGCCTAATCCTGAAAGCTTATGTGAAAGTTTGTGTGGTAGATACAAGTAGAAATTTTCTTTTCTTCCTTTCTTTTTTTTGGAAATGAATCATAGTTTCATTTTTATTCCTTCTATTTTAACATGCAGATAATTTTTTGGAGATTTCTTTTTTATTATTTATTTATTATAATCTATTATACACAATGGCGGAATGCAATTCATTTCATATTACACAAATAGAGCACAATTTTTCAAGTCACTGATTGTACACAAAGTATTTTCACACCATTCTTGTCTTCATACATGTACTTAATTTGATCATCTTATGGACTTGGGATTCAAGACAGCTAAGATAAATACTGTTCTGGTAATGAATATAAGTATTAGTTCATGTGCTCAGCTCTAAAAAGAAACTAGGCAGAGGGCCAAGTGAAAAATCAGAGTTGGAACTTAATCAATGTGCTTTGCCTCTTTATACCCTGTTTTTGGCAATTTGGATGCTTTTGACATATAGAAAGTTGAGAAAGACTAAGTGGGAGGTGTCAGCTGTGACTTAAGGTATTATTGGTAAATATGGTTGAGGCCAGTAAAATTCTGTAGACTAAATAGAATTTTAATACGTCTAATAATCATTGAGAGGTGGACTGTCATTCATCAAACTCATTGAATGGTGGAATATGTCCATTTTCAAATTACTTTTGTTCTAACGTATCTTTAGCTATTCAAGAAAAAAGAGTGTAAACGGATCATTGTGCACATTAGGTTTAGACTGAGACTATTGATTTAAGTTTTCTAGTGAGTGAGTTATCAATATGGCCAACTGCAAATTTCTTTTGGAATTACTGTGGATTGGCACATCAGTGTATTTGAATAGATCATGCATAACCTAGATTATTGTTACAGCAAATTCTTTGTATAATGTTATGACTGTTGTACAACTTCAGTAAACCACATGGTACCGAGTACTGAAAACATTTTATCTAGTGATTACTCAGGTGTATTAGGTGATAAGGGCTCTGTAGCAAAAGTAGATCTATGGCATTCTGTGGTGACCTGCCAAATAGCCCAAGATGAAATGCACAGTGAGCTAGACCTGTGCAGCAGGCTAACACCCTGAGCTGCTTATGGAAAAAAATGGAGTAAAAAGATCTGCTGCTATTTGGCAGGTATCTTATTGTCAATTACACATCTCCAAATTTACTGGAGAATCCAGGCAAGGGGATAGTGTGCATGATAGCACAGCACCCTATGACAGGAGGGGAAGGGAAAACTATATCTGGGAGATCACTGTTGATACTTCCTTCTGACTTTGGAAAATTACATGATGACATCATTAGCTCCATCATTGGTTCCAAATGATCCATTCCTGTATGGTAATTATAAGAGCATATGTGAGTACTTTTAGAATATATTTATCTATAACAAAGTGTCTAGGCATCTCAAAATTTATAAAATAAATCTTTTGAAAAAAAATTGAGCATTTAGTGATAATTCATATATTGAATATAATTTGTCTTTTGACACCCAGGATTGATTACTCTAGTAAATCCTTCAAGAAAAAGTGGAATTTCACTTTTTCAAATATCTTTAAGCACAATCAGGCACCTATTTTAAAGAAAAAAAATAAAATCACAGTGATTATTTGACATATCAGTCAAATATTTAAGATAGAAATAATTGTGTCTGTCATTTCTGCTGCCTGATAAAGTAGGTCAAAAAGGCCTGACAGTGCTCAGCCCAGTCATTTCCATGGTTAAATACATTCCACATCTTTTTTCAAATAACATATCTAATTTTAGATTCAGGTAGTCATTTAATATTTTATCTTTGCAGTTAGTTATACATAGCTTCTTTATAGACAACTTCAGTCCCATGATTCTCATTAAAGTCATTGAAACTACTAGAAGAAAGTGTAGGAGAAAAGCTTCAGGACTTTAAAATTGTTGAAGAGTTGGGCAAGGATCAAGATCCCCAAAACACAGGAAACAAAAGCAAAACTAAATAGATGGGATTACATCAAAACTAAAAAGCTTCTGCACAGCAAAAAAAGTAATCAAGAGTAAAGAGACAGGCTGCTGGGGTTGTGGCTCAGTGGTAGAGCACTCGCCTAGCACGTGTGAGGCTCTGGATTCAATTCTCAGCACCACATAAAAATAAATAAATAAAAATTAAAGGTATTGTGTCTAATTACAACTAAAAAAATTCTTAAAAAAAGAATGAAGAGACAACCTACAGAATGGAAAATATTTGTAACCTATACATCTGATAAAGGGTTAATATTCAGGATGTATAAGGAACCAAAAACAATCTCAATAGTAAAAAAAAACTCGATTAAAAATGGACCATAGACGTAAATAGACATTTCTCAAAAGAACATGTACAAATGACTAACAGATACACTAATCATTAGGAAAATGCAAACCAAAACCAAAATGAGATATAACCTTATTCCAGTAAGAATGGCTATTATCAAAAAGACAAAAGAAAACAAGTGCTGGTGAGAATGTGGAGAAAAGAAAACCTCGCACACTGTTGGTGGGAATGTAAATTAGTACAGCCATAGCAGAACACAGTTTGGTGGTTCTTTGAAAAATTAAAAATAGAACTACCATATGGTCCAGCACTTCTACTACCTAGTCTATAGCCAAAGGAAATGAAATCAGCATGCCAAAGACACATCTGTACTTCCATGTTTGTTTGTTTTTTTCATCACAATGGCTAAGAAATGGAAACAGCCTAAGTGTCCATCAGCTGTTGAATGGATAAAGAAATGTAGTGCACATATACATATGCTATTTAGCCACACAAAAAAAGAATGAAATCCTGTCATTAGCAACAACCTGGATGAAACTGGAGATCATCATTGTTAAGTGCAATAAGCCAGGTGCTGCAAATCTAGTACCACATGCTCTTGTTCATGTGTTTAATCTAAAAAAGTTGAAATCAAAGAAGTTGAGACTGGAATGATGGTTACCAAAGGTTATGGAGAGCATGAGGGAGGGAGGAAGGTAGAAAGGTTGATAAGTGGGTCATAGTTAGAAGAAAGAAGCTCTGGTATGCAATTGCCCAATAGGGAGACAATAGATAACAACAATCTTCTATACATTTCAAAATGATAGAAGGAAGTATTTTGAATATTCACACCATAAAGAAATGATAAATGAGAAAATAGACATGTTTATCCCAATTTAAATATTATATATATATATTTAAAAATTATAGATATCCGTGGGGTGTTATGTGAGTTATATATCTCACATATCACATAACACCCCACGGATATCTATAATTTTTATGTTTTTATCAGTTAAAAATACATTTTTAAAATTCATGGAGATTTTGATGAAGGCATCTTTTAATCCTGGAAATTCACAAAATAGCCAGTCTCTCTTCAGTGAAGGCATTGAATTTTCTCCCAGTCAGGTGACTGTTGAAGTAGAATTAGAGGAAGGAAACTCCATTTTCATTGTTCATGTTTAAAAGACAATCAAGCAACATATTCACTTTAGTAAGCCAGTGAAAAGTACCAGAATTTCATTTTCTTCTTTACTAATATGCTCATCCCACATCCCACACTATGGCTCAGGTCCTTCCATTCTGTTCCTGAGTGGGACCGCAGAGGCCAGGATCAATACAGCCAAGCACCACTGTGTTTTTAATTGTATAAATTTAAGCTGCCTTTTAATGTACACATAGCAAGTTTGGGCCTAGGAAATTTCACATGCTGAATTGCTTTACTTTAGAGTTTCTCCAATGATCTCCTGTGACACTAGTGGTTCTGCTTTGAATATATGCAAGTATGTGAGGAAACAGTGAAAATCCATGACTCGTATTCCTCCTGTGTGTTAAGTAGTCAAGCACATGGGATAAAAGCAGCAGCATTTCCTTGGAGCCTGAACAAGATGAGAGCCCTCTGGACAAGCAGTGAAGGCTGGTCCTCTCACCTACACTCCGCAGCCAACTGTGAAATGAAAGCAGAAGGTCAGCCAAGCACCCGAGAGCCAGGGCGAGCGCTAAACCAAGTTGTTTATCCTGAGCTCATTCAGGACCAGGCCCCAATTCCATCAGAATAATTGATTTTCCCATAAATGTGTATCTCTGCTTCATATGGAGCTAAATTCTGGAACTAAGGCAGTGAAGCAACAGAGCCTCTAAGCATTTGGAATGCACAGAAAACCAATATAAAGATTTCAATATTGTAAAATGTAGGACCCACAAGAGGTGCAATTACTCACAAAAGATTTCAGAAACAATTCTGAGTATTGTCGATTTTAGGAACCAAATGCAACTTTCTATTATTGGTCCATCATATTTATAGCATTATGTGGGTCTACTAAAAATTAATTATTAATTAGATGAATGATATGTAAAATAAAGAGCAAAGAGCTTAGCTACAATGATTTCCTGGAATTAACATAGAAGGTTTTCACAGCCAAAGCATTGTCCCCAACCAGAAATTTGAAACTATATTTGTAACAATCAAGTTCCTATCAGTTCAAATGTTTTTTATGCCGTTTCCCTAGAGATACAAATAAAATGTTCCTAGAAATGAAACTCACATGAATGTCCCAGATTAATATCTGAGGGTCTCTAAATGGTCTCTTAATATGCTAAATTCATTACAGGGTTTCTTAATCATTGTTAGTACCCCTGACACAAACCTTTTCCCTAAAGGATACATGTGAAAAGCATTTATTATTTTCTCTTAAAAGTCTGCATTTTAGTTATCTACTGCCCAGTAAACAGATTCATACTATAATCAGCCATAACAGAAGCATCAGTGTGGCTTTACCTGACAACATCAAGACATACTTTCTGGTAAACATAATTGTAAAATAAATTTCTATGAGATCTATCTTATTTTCACATTGAATTCTTTATACAACGGTATGTCTACTACCAGAGAAAGGTACAAAACAAATTCCTAAGTCTGAATGGAACAGGAAATAAGATCAGTGTTCTGGTCAACCTGTGGTCAAGGGTTGTTGTACCAGCTGTCAGTTGGGAGGGTGGTTCTTATGCTTTAACTGTGGAGTATCCTGTCCACATGTGGAAATTAGGCTCTTCTTCAATTGCAGAGGAGTTTCTTCAAGGTCTGTTGGTCTTTTGACTGCATGTTTACCAAATCAAATAATTCATGCCTTTTCCAAATAAAAGCCAACATAGTAGAGATACAGAGCTGGGTGATAGCAGATAGGGGCCCTCACTATGGAAACTACCTTTGCCTTGGAGCTATCTGTTTTATAAATTTAATTTCCAACTTTGCTCATTTTCTTAGTCATGGATGAATTTTAAGAGAACAGCTTGGGAGTCAAGACCTTATATCACTCACCTGTGTGAAATCCAGGCTGTATAGGCCTGATGCATAGCAAGTACTCAACTGGTGTTTTCTGAAGCAACCAACAGGTGTTTCCTAAATAGAAAGAGCATGAGAATCGCTTATGTGGAAAGAAATGCTGGAAGAAACAAAGATTCGGCACAGCTGTGTCAGTGTGTAATAAGTAAAAGCCCCAGCAGTTAGTCTCAGCGTCAGGAGGAAAAGCAGCAAAAGGATCCTTCTTGGCTCTGCCCATATTGGTTGTTGACATTGAGCAGTGTCTAATTTTTCTGAACCTCAGTTTCCTCATCAGTAAAATATAATTAAATAATACCTATCTTAGATATGACCTCAATAATTTGCTAACGTATGTTATTTTCCCTCCCTCTTCTCTGGTAAAGGGAGGTGAACTTAGCATCATTTACACATCCTATATGATAATGATAAATATATATTATGTATAATATATAGTAGCATATTTGGCATGTAATAGATAATAGAATATGTAATAACGTATATGTAAAATGAAGGTCATGCCCTATTTTCTAGTAATCTACAGGATGTCAAAAAACAGCGTGTGCCACCACTTCTGGCTTCATATATTTTTTGTATAAATTCAGATATAATTGAAAGGGGCTTGTTGTGAATAACAAAAGGTACTCCTATTCAGTAACTTCCAAGGATTGTAGGGCTCTTTGCCAGGAGCTAGGGCCAAAAAACAAATATATATTTCCTAAATGTGCTAAATGTCCTCAGCTAATGATGGCTGAGGTTCCACTGGAGAACCCCAGTACATCTCCTTTGCTTACTCTAATTTTTTATATATGCTAACATAAATTATATTTATTATTGTCCCCATTATGGAGATGATAAAGTTATCTTACCAGGACATCATAGTATAATGTTGAGGGATGCTAGGGTTTAGATATGGTTTGAGTGTGTCACCCAAAGATGTATGTGCTGGAAGTGATGATGTTCTGAGTGATGATGTTGAGAGACAGTGGACCTTTTAAGAGGTGAGGTCTATTGGGTGATGATTGAATCATAACTGACTTTGGAAGGGATAAACCCATAAGAGCAGGTTGTTACAAAGGGAGGCCACCCCCATGTGTTTGGATCCTTCTATACATGGCTATTCCCTTTCTGCTATTCAGACATATTGTGACACAAACATGAGACCCCAACTAAGATGCTGGAACCATGCTATTTAGATCCTCCAGCCACTGCATCATAAACCAAATAAACCTCTTTACTTTGTAAAGTAAAAAAAAAAAAAAAACAGTTGTTATTTTCCTTTTTTTTTCTGTTATTTTATTTAATGCCAACAATTTGAAAGACACCTGGCACCCTGTGTGTCACCATGTGTCTCACCAAAGCAAAGCACGGACATTTTGGGGCCTTTCAGGAGCAAAGCAATGTACTGCTTATATTATTTCTGCCAAGGGGGGATTCCTCCTTTAACTTGAAACAACTCTGAATTCAAAGGGAGAGATGCACAATGAGGAATTAGCCCCTGGATTCTGAAGGGGCTACCTTCCAGTTAATTAACATACCACATGTGCAAAAGGAGACGTTTTAATATTCCAATGAATATTTGTGCCTTGGAATAAATAGGAAGACTCCTCTCCATGAGGTAAAAGGAGCTCATGAGCAGCGTGGTGGTCACTTATGCCCCAAGCAGAGCCCTAGTTCCCTGAGGACAAGTCACAGATAATGTGGGATCCGAAGTGCCGCCCCTGGTGGCTCAGAAGTATATGTGATTCTACCAAATACCACGCACTATCTTTGTACCAGAACCTGTTGTCCATTTGGCTGGATGTTCAAATCAAGAAATCTCCATCCCTCAAGGCTGGATGTAAGGCTCGAACTAGCATCCTACAGAAAAAAAAAGGTCAGCACTTTGATACACAGCTCCCACAAAATGGAATTTTAATGAGCCGAAGCAAAACCTGAGCTCCTTGCTCAGAAAGCAGGTGTCTTTGTTCTTTTCATGTTTCAACATTTCACTAGCCTACCATGTCCCCTTTTATTCTGGTACCTCTCCTCTAAGAACTGAAGAGAAGCAGCCCATGCCTCTCTGAACTGTTTTTCTTACCTAAGATGTTTGAATTTTTGTGTTTTATGAAAATCTTAGGAAAGATGTTTTGAGGTGTCATGGTGTGTTCTGAAATTCTTTTTTAGTGGCATAGTAGTCAAATTTGACCTAACTAATCCTGTTTGGTGCTGTGATTAGGGAACATGTGGCTTTTGGCACATGATGATATGAACGCGTGCTATCCTGAGTGTTATTGATTTACTGGAAAGGCCTGGGGTGTGAGGAGACAGAAAGCTCAGGGAGAGTCAAAGAAGTCAAAGAAAAGCCCAAACCTTTGATGTTTGCTTTTACTCACTTGTCTAAGATTCCTCTTTCTGAAAATAAGGCTTTTGTTTCTGCACAGTGATGTATTGTTAAAAGTCAGATTGCAAAGCCAAAATTTGGGAAGCTTTTCCTTCCCCATAAACAGATACATCTGGGCATTTTGGGGCACAGTCCAAGTTCTCTGAAGTTTCTGAAAGTTCACATATATGTGCCTGAGCAGTACAGCATTACGTTCTGAGTGCAGAGGGTGATACAGCATTTTAATATGCCTTATCAAAGTGTGATTGGATCCAAAGGACAAGCATTGTAAGAAAAAAATGTTTTGCTAACTCTTTTAACTGTCACCAAAACAGAGTAAAAAGCTATATATTCAAGCCCAGTCCACACTCCCCAGGCCAAGTTTCTCATGGTTCAAGGGCAGACAAGCTCATTCCCCATGCTGACCCATTGCTCAGCTGCTAGAGGCAATTTTCCCACAGAGACTCTTCTTATTGTTGTTGGTTGTAGCATTCATAAAATACTCATATCTAATATCTGACAAGCATAGTGCTCGAATTTATGCTCTGCTCTTGTCCTAACAGAATTATGTAATAACAGTGAAGAACTTAGGGTTCAGAGGGAAAGTTGAGTGAGTCAGAGAATGTACTCAATTACGCATGGGTATTTTCCCTACAGTCTGAGTCTAAATTAGAAGAACATCACAGATGCAAGGCACATTGGACAAGGAGCACATGCGTGCATTTAAATCATGTATATCTTACTTTTTTACTGATGTAATTGTGAAATATGTTCTTTTTGCATTCATAATTAGGGGGTGGAACAGATGGTGAAGGCTTAGTTTAAAATAATCTGTCATTAAAATAACCTAGCCTACTGGTAATTCTTCTCTCTAACTGGAGATAGGTCATAGGAAAAGAGTTTAGGGTGATTTCCCTCCCCCTCCTTTCTGCATTGGAATGTAAAAAAAATGAACCACTAATTTCAGAATGGAGAATTGTCCCTGGGAGGGCACCATACTAGAATTTCACTCAGAAATTTGGCTGCAATGGAATATGCATAAAAAAGAAAGCAAAGACAAAACTCCTTTGACAAATATAAATCCATTTAGCACAATGCATTAAACATTAGTATACCTTCAATCATGCAGCTACAGTTAGTTTCATACCCTGCAAGGAAATAACCTCATCATTTGACAAACACCGTTAAAAGCATTCAGCTTTTGGGGTTAAGAAACTGTGCCATACACTTTATATGTTACACTGATGTCAGGGGATATAAATTATAATTACAGGCATTATTATTCAGAGATGCCGCAGCTCCTGACTCCTGCATCCAAGCCTCACTCCTTGCCTGTGTACCTCATAGAGTTACTGGGATGTGACAAAGGAAGTCTCCTATCAGCCCTGTCTGGATAGCTAAGAACTGTTTTCAGTAATAAGAAAACTGTCTTGATAAATCAGATACTTGCATGTCTTTAAAACGTCTGTTTTACTGTTTCTTCTAAGATTTTGTTCTCCATCTGCTTTGAGGGAAGCAGATAGATTTCAGCATGGCTTTATAATAAATCTTCTTGAGGAGGGACTAGCATTAACATTTGTGTAGGTTCTTTTTCATCTTAATCCAACCTTAGTTAATAATCAGAAAATTCTACATAGTGGGTAAGAAGATGTAATTAACCCTTTGACCCCAGAATCTTAATTGGCGCCTGTTGAAAACAATGGGCAGTTAAAAAAAAATTAAAAAGTAGCCTGCAGTGATTGAACCGCATAGTATATAATAGCTTTCTCAATTCAAAATTTTAAAAAATTCCACAGAACTTTCAGATTAATCACATTTGGTTTCTGAGACTTCCGATTGAACATTTCCTTCTTCCTCCCACCTTTTTAAGTTGAGACACCCAAATTAAATCAATATTGATGCTTTTCTTCAGACTTTTCTAAGCAGCAGAATACAGCTAACTATAGACAGGAACGCCCTTGAATGGAAAGGTAATGGCTGTGTGAAGAGTAACTTGCCAATCTACTTTAGCCCAACTTCACATCCTATTCCTTATTTGAAAGGTAATCAAACCTGAATTGTGGGTATTTGTCTCAGACTATAGTTATAATTGACCAAAATGATACGTATAAAAGTAAAAAAAAAGAAAACAAAACAAAAAAAAAGCTAATTAACCAAGGTGTTTTTTTTTTTTCTCTTTAACCTCTACAATGACTAACAACTAATCTGACTTGTTTTCTCTACCAAACTGGCTGTTATTTTTAATTGAATTGACTGGATGTCTTTGTGTCATGTAGACATAGACTCATTTTAATCTCACCGGGAAATTGGAACATGTGTCAAAGCCTCTATTTTTGCCAAACAAAACTGGCCAGGTCTTAGGTGGCTGCTGCTTAATAGCATCAGATGTTTAGCCTCCAGATATTCCTTCTCCCTGCCATGGTGCCCAAACCTCCTGAGTATTTTAGGAAGTACACGGGATCTGAACCTAATGTTAAAAGTTACAATCTCCTTAGATGAGAAAGTAAAGTATATGTGTAAATGAAAATGATATATCTATTCAGGAACAGCCCTGAATACTTAGTAAGGCCATAAAAGGTCTACTCTAACCTTGATATTCCAAATATCCAGATCATCTGAGAAATCCGTGGCATCTAAATCTGCAAATAATCTAATAAATCCTAAATAACACTTTTGGGCAAAACAGTTTCCATCCCTCTTTGTCATTATAGCATGTGTGCTATAAAACAAAAAGCATTGAGCTCAGAAGTATAACTAGATTTAAAAAGTCTTGACTGTGCTATTGTTTAGGTGCTTGTTTGACAAAGATAATCAAGACGCTGTTCCACTGTTGAGAAATTTGTCATGTCTTGTTGAATAAGCCAACAAGGATCATACAATGTTGTAGTATTATGGAAGTACAGAAGATTCAATCCTGGTTCTGCCACAAGCTGGCTGTCCCATCTTGTCCAGCCATTTAGCCTCTCTGTGCCTCAGTTTCCTCACCTGAAAAAATGAGGGTTTAGACTACAGGAGATTATTTCCATGCCAACTTCATCCATGCCAACTTTCTTCTGCTCCCAACAAGCCTTCCAATTGTCTCCACAGAAGTTCTCCTGTGATATCCCTCTGTGTCATCACTCTCATTTGACAGTAGCATATGAGAGATGTGATTTGAGAAGATGGCTTACTGAGTTCTCTAATCATATAGAGCCCAAGGCTATTAGGTTGAATGAAAAACCAAACCAGGACCTGTTCTCCAAGGGGAAGGTCAAAGGGGGAGGGTTCTAATCCTCATGAGTCAGTTATACCTATAGTCTGAGACAAATACCCATAATTCAGGTTTGATTACCTTTCAAATAGGAATGGGATGTGAAGTTGGGTCTAAAGCAGATTGGCAAGTTACTCTTCACACAGCCATTACCTTTCCATTCAAGGGTGTTCCTGTTTACAGTTAGCTATACTCTTCTGCTTAGAAAAGTCTGAAGAAAAGCATCAATATTGATTTAATTTGGGTGTCTCAACTTAAAAAGGTGAAAGGAAATGTTCAATCAGTAGTCTCTGAGAAATCTTGTTTCAGATAAAGATGTGTTGAAGTGAGATCCTTCTCGGATTTGTAGGAAGGAATCTTCTCTCCATTTGCACTGGTTTCAGGTGCAGTGAGATCAGCACACTTGTCTCCATAGATTCAAAACCAATGCAAAGGAAGAATGAGGGCATAAAACATTCTACAGTGGAAAGGTTAGACCTGACGAGGCCCTAGAGAGTTTGGCAGTTTGTCAAAGATAAGGACCCCATATCTCTTAGACAGTATTTTTTCCCCACAGTTGGTTCCAGGGGAAATACCATAGAGCAAAGGTGACCATGTGTCCTCTTGTGCAAATGATTTATAAACTCTTTTGTCATCCCACTTCTGTTTTTTTTCCCCCTAACGATCTATCATTTGAACCAAGTGATGCTGTTCAAGAAGTCATAGGATGCCTTTTAGTCTAAATATTTTAACTTAAGAAATGCTGTGAATATTTGTCTTTTCATAAATCACCCATATCAATTAGACAATATTTATTTTTAGTAGAAAACAGAATAATTATTGAGTCTATTAGGAATCAAAGTCAAACTCAACTAAGGATGGGCTGTTGCCTAACTTCACTAAACCTCAATTTCATTGTATATTAAATGTAGATGATATTTGTGAAAATTTAAAAATACATGCATACTGCTTAGTACATACTGCTTAATAAATAAAAGCTGTTATTATTTTACTATCTCACCTAAAAAAATTTTCTGTTGGGTAATTCACTCTTTTGTGAAGCAATATAATGTAACTTGAATTGTCTTCACAACTCACTAAATCAGAGGATAGGGTTGGTTGCCAGCTACAGTGTCTATCCATTGTGGGGCAGTGAAAAGAAGTCAGAAAACATGAAAATCCACATTTTATGTATGCATATAAATATATATATATATACATGTATGCCCATATACATATATCTAAACATATATGCAAAAATACATGTATTTCATTGCCTTAGTCTGTTCTGTGCTGATATAGCAGAATATCTGAGATGGAGTAATTTACAAAGAAGAGAGATTTATTTCTTATAGTTCTAGCATCTGGGAAGTCCAAAGTCAAATGCCCCATATCTAGCCAGGGCCTTCTTACTGCATCATCCTACAGCAGAAGACAGAGGACAAGAGAGCAATTGAGAGAAGGAGGGTAAGGGAGCCTCACTCATTCTTTTATCAGGAACCCACTCTTGAGATAACTAACCTGCTCTAGCAAAAACAGCATTAATCCATTCATGAGCACAGAGTCCTCTTGACCTAATCACCTCTTAAAGGTCTCATATCTCAACACTATATTGCACTGAGGTTTTTCGACTTATGAACTTTGGGAGACACATTCAATCCATAGCATTTGTATGCATACACATCCTTTTAAATTCAGTATTGTTTCTGGGGTTTGAAGGAATAGATATTTTACCTGAATTTTATGTACTTTTTCTACCTTTCTGTATTTAGAAACTTATGTCATTAATTTAGTGCTTCCCCATATCTTGCTCCCAACATTGATTACATGTATTTTGCGAATTCACAACCTTTGCCAATGCCACTAATCCTTAGTGTGGCAAGTAACACTTGTGCAATCCACCTTTTTAAAAAATAAATAAATGAAGCAAAACAAAAGACTTGAGGATGATGGAAACTGCAAAATGTGCTTGTGCCACAAGAAATTCAAACAAATGTATTTCCATTTGGGGTGGTGGCTTGTAGTTGGAGACCTGATGATTTACGTCATTTGTCGAACTCGAAATGCAACTCTCCAATTAAAAAGTTGGTCTGAGGTTTCAGTAGTTACAGATGATGTGCAGATACTTTCATTCTTTTGTTCTTTCTTCTTCTGTGTTCAGGAGTTGTAATGGAAACTAGATCTATCACAATAAAACTTTAATACTGAGTTCTGCAAAACAGGATAGCAGTTTGCAAGGTTTCAGCCTGTAAACATTCACCCATAATGTATTGACTTTTCTTATTTGTTCTAACACAATAAGCACTGAGAATAAGGAGGGCATAATCCTCTATTAATTACTAAATTATTGATGTCCATAGTAGTTCAAGTAGTGATCCTACTTGCTCTTCCTATAGAAACTCTTTTTTTTCCCTTCCATTTCAATTTCCATTCCTCTTCAGCTATTTAAGAGAATATCTTGCTGATTTACTTTAAGTAACCACTGAATCCCCCCAAAATAAGGGCAAAATCTTATGAAATCATCACAACCTTATTTTATATGTGAATGTAATGTATCTCGATCAAAACAATGCAGGCAAAAGGAAGTTCCTGAAATAAAGAAAAGTTTATAGTTGTGATTCAGGTGTCTGAATTTGTTTACATATAATGCAGTCCTGAAAGATCTTAGAACTTGGTTGCACTTGAAGAAGAAATGGGCTTAAATTCCTGTGTTGTTTTATATCAGTGGCCTTGTTAATTAAATATCAGATGTATTTATTAACCTATTTATCTGTTTGTTTTTTTCCTGCAGTCCCTGGATGGCTTTGTATTTGCACTAAATCAAGAAGGAAAATTTTTGTATATTTCCGAAACAGTCTCCATCTACCTAGGCCTCTCACAAGTAAGTGAAAACATTTAGATTCTTGGTGGCAAATTGTGAAGGCTCTCTCTGCCTCATGTTTTTCCTTCTTCAACCGATATTCTATTTAGCATGAATTATCAAATTTATTATTTAATGGGCTCTACCTGACTCACTAAGCCAGTGAGAAACCTGTCAGAATAAACTTGTGCTCAAAAAACTTTAGTTCCCCTCCCTGCCCCCCAAGGATCATTATTAATTTATTGAGAACAAATGAAGTTTCTTCCCTCGGTTGTTTTGAACTTTGAAACCTCTGTGCCCAGTAGGAGAGGGACACACTAATAGTGCTTCCCTTGTGTCCTATTACTGGATGTTTATGGAGTACCCTGCATTATCCTGGGAGCTGACACAATGGCAGGAGTCATTTGGAGTCAAGAAATTCTGAAAGAGACCATTAAAATGTGTGGCAGGGAAGGTTCCAGCAAGGATATATTTTGCTGCCTTTGCAAATGCTTCCTAATGCTGAAAGACAATTTCATAAAATAAGGCAGTCTTTCATTGTTTGTTATTTAATTGCTCATATGTGTTTATCAGAGGGCAAAAGAAAAGAAGATGGATTCTGATGGGGCAAGTGACAACATCCTGGTTTTCAGTTCTTGATATTCCCCTGGAACACAAAAATTTTAGTTCCATTGAATTCCAAGACCCAGGCTGCATCTACAGAATGCCAAAATATCCTGAAGTAAAGTTTAACTATCCAGATGTTTCTCTCCATAAAAGTGCTAAGCATCTGGGTATTTGTGCCTGCACAGGTAATTGGCTAAGTTTGACCCTTTTCATCTAGTGGTTTGGAAGGAGGAAAACAGCCTAGCCTCAGAGGGAGGGATTTTGTATGTGTGTGACAATCTGCCAAGTTGGATAATCTACCTCTCATCAGTTGCCTCTTGCAGCTGAAGCTAGCGATAAGATTCGCCTCTCTCCTCTTAAGTGGGGCCCACCCAGACCCACTGCTTCTCAAAGTTGGCACAGCTCTAAGGGAGCATCTAGCATGGCTGGCTCTTAGTGAGTTTGTTGGGTAATAGCTAAATCAAGAAAGACGTTGGAAAATAATAGAGAGAGAAGAGATTTGGCATTTCACGAGGGTTGGGGGAGGAGGAGAAACACTGCCAAATTTGACTATTTACTGTTGAGAATCCAAACATGGGGTACCATCATTATTGCTTCCTTTAAGAACATACAAACTATCAGATGTAATGTGCAGAGAATTCTATTTTTTGTGGACTTTAGCAAACCAAGCGATAAAAACTGAGCTATTGTTAACTCAGTATTAGTATTCTTGTATCTTGTTAAAATCTCTGGTTTTGTAATAGCCTTTAATAGAACTTAAGCCTTGTCTTAATCTGCTTGGGACCTAGTAGTGAGAATCTTCAATTTTGAAATTGGTGCGCCACCATGTTGCAAATACTGTATAGAACTGGAAACGCCACTATTTGTTGTTCTGCAGTGCCCATATTCATCTGTTTTATGTGGAGTATCCAACGAAGTTTAATAAGCCAGTAAAGAAGAAGGATGAATAATTAGTTTAAGCAGGTAAATGCTAATTAGGGAACTCCTGAAAAGCATCCATTATATACTAGCTCCAAACACATTTTACAGCCCTGGTTAGTGGTGTAATCCAAATTCTGTCAAGGCAACTGCATTTTCTGTAATTGAGATGTGTATGTTTGCTTTGCATAACAGATGGCTCTGTATGCTTAGACTGATAGCTAGGAAAATAATAATTGCATTATTCTGGCCAAAAGAATATTAGCTCTTGGGTTTTGGCCATTTCAGTCAGTCCTCCTGCCAGCACAGCATATGCACATATATGGATTGGATTTTCAAGGAAATTGATGCATCTGGAATAGTGTGGCCATCTGAAATATCATCTGTTCAAGAAAAATTTGGCTTTAACCCTGTGCTGGTTTCTCCTTAAATGCAGTTTATTTCTGTGCTTCTCTACTGTAGCATTAAGTCAATCTTTTCCTAAATCTGAAATAAATAATCGAGGTTTCTGCAAAAGAAAGTAGCCATGTAGAAATGGTACAGGATCTGGCAACTTCTGTGCACTCAGCTCCTGCTTTTGCATGTGGTCTCTTTAAAAGTGTGCACCAATAGTCAACATCTTGACTTACCCAAGGCAGACCCTGGCTCCATGCGCTGCTACCTTCTCCTTCTCATGGACACTTGCAGTGTTGAGGCTGGGATATAGGACAAAAGTCTTCATTTGGCAATATTACACAACTGAAATGATGAGGGGTCAGAAAAAAGTGATTTTTTTTTCACATACCAATCTATGTAGAGTTCAAAACTGAAATTTAAGAGGAGTTCTAGATTAACATGAAAATGGACTATTATGATATAGCTTTAAATGCTGAAACTTAGGAAAAGAGTTTTCAAACCAGTTAAGGTACCAAGTCATACTAGGAAACTGGAGATCCCTGAGACATACAGTTCCCAAGCCATGTGGGAGGTTGCAGGGAGCCCCAGGGAAATTTGCAAACATATTCTAAGTCATTCAGTTAAGCATCTGGTCTTCTACCAATACAAACACATGCACGGGAGCACAACCATTACTAAAATTTGGACTGAATGCTCTGCTTGTGTTCTACAACTTTTGCTAAGTGGTTATTCCACCATATTCTAGATAGCGATAAGGAGTTTTTAAAGTTATGCTCCCTCCTTTCCTTTTAAAACGGTTTTGTTAAATAAAAAACATGTGCCTCTATCAGCAAAGACTTACCCAGAGAAATTGCTGAGTATTGTGAGTATCTCTGTTTGTTAGGGTGGAGCCATGTCTGCGTTTCTAACTCTCAAGATATTCCATCCTCAGTTTTATTTTCTTTCAACATGTAAATAAATATGGTGGCTTTAAAATGGCTTATGCCAATTAGGATTTGTTTTTGGCTTATGAGAAAAACCGTGAAGTAGGGAAACTTCTGCTGAGCTCGGTGGTGTAGCCTGGGTACAGAGCCAGGCAGAATGAATTTGTTTCTGCACGTCACTGAGTATGAGAGTTCCTGGTGTCCAGGACACTGTGTGCTGGTCACTGTCATGTGCTTGTGGTGAAGGAATGAAGTAAGCAATGGTAAGATTCGAGTCTCCTTAGCAGCCCTTTTGTCTTTTCCAGACAGTCAGATAGATATGTAACTTCACATCCAAGAAGTGGTTTTAGGTGGTAGAAGTATGCATTGTCGACTTGCTTTCCTAGGTAAAAATGATTCCCACTTACTCACCATGAGGCCTTCTCCTAAAGGAAGAGCCCCATATATTAAGGATGATTTTGGTTTATATAGAGATTAAAAGACTTCTTATACCTAGCAATGGCATTCAGAGCTACGCCAGACAACTCTGCTCCCTAGCTATGATGGAATTGGTCAAATGAAAATAAAGAAAGAAAATAGAATAGATTCCCTAATGCTGAAAATATAACAATGATAATGTACCCAGCTTTTATGAAATCTCTTCCAAAACATAAGGGGCTTAATCACTAAAGAATCCAACAAAGACATTTCATGATAAATAAAAAGCAGTTCTAGTTGATATAGAATTTAAAGTTTGGAGAAATATTTATATGTTAGCTTATATTCTTCTCTTTCCACAAAGGATTTGAAATAAACATTTGCAATAAAAAATGATGTCCACGTAGAACAAGGGAATAAAAAATAAGCAAAAATGGGTAATATGTTTCCACAGAATAGGAGAACACAAATAGATGCATTTATAAAATGGGATATAAATGGCCTAATAAAGCTTCAGATTTAGCTGTGAGCTTCCTGGCAACCAAAGCAAAAAAAAAGAAAATAGAGTCAAATACCAAAAATAAGGAATCATTGCTTTTCAAGGAGAGCTGTTTTTCTGGACCTGAAATCTGAAAATAGATTTCACATAGGATACCTATAGAGGCGAACATATAGATTATAGACCTATCAATTTGCTTCCACTGGGGTCCACATTCACAGCAAGACTTAAATAACACATATGGCAAACACAAACATTTTAGAAATCTCATAAGCTGACAGCATCACTGCAGTGAGTCATGGCTAGGCTAAAGATCATTTTGAGAGTTCTGGAATCTAGGCCTTACAATAGCATTGGCTAATTTGATGTTTACATGGTTTCAAAATCAGCTTTCCTTTTATCCACCCTCAAACACTGCATTTTCTTCTAAATCCTCATGAGAACCATAACAGTATAGGTGTCAGAGGCAGAAGACATGGGTCTCAGTTAGCAGAGGATAAAAATGGACTCATGCCTTCTGAAAACCTTTTTCCTTGTGAGGTTGAGAGATGATTGTGATGCACAGCTATGCCAGCAGAATGTTTTCAACCTGGGAAATTAACCCCCTTTTTAAGGTTGTGACATCATTTAAAAAAATACCCTATGCACCAGCTGAAGCCTCTCTTGAAATGTGTTCTAATCACCCCCCACCCTCCTCCACATAATGAGTGACTTCCCTTCTTCTCACATGTCCCCACGCTCATATCAGATATTTCCTGGAGATCTAAAGTCAGCCAGAAGGTGGCTGCAGACTGGGTTACAGATTGGTCTGTTTGAAGGCAGCTTGCTGAAAGGGACAGGGTGACTGCCGATATAATAAGGGCTAAAAGAGGTGAAGGTGAAAAAGGGTAAATGGTTGTTTTAAATTTGGTCTTTTATTTTTTTAATCATGCAGATATTTATCATAAACTCCTTTCCTCATCCTGTTGTTCATCTCCATATTTTAGATTTCTCTGCATTTGTTATATAGAATGGCAAATAAAATTACAGCCACAGCGCACAAGTACAAGGTCAAATAAATGACAGAGCTCAGTCTATTTGTGAAGCTATTCTGAAAGGGAACCATGGTGCCAAATGTGGTTTATTTGAATAATAAAGAAGAATTAGATTCCCCTGATAACTTGGCCAAGGGCCAATAAATCACTGGAGGTTAAAGATGCTTTGCAACTGCCATGTCTTTCTTTTGCTTTTCCAAAGTGCAAGCCTCAACTCTTCCATTCTCTGTTTTTCAATGCAAATCAAGTTGAGGTTATGTGGTTAATACTCTCGCTTCTGTGCTTGTAAAAGATATATATTTCTTTAGTGAGGTGAAAAAAAAGAAGACATTAACTTTCCTTACAAGTTATTGCTCTTGTTTGGCATCATCACATCCTAGAGAGCTGGAATATAAGGACAAAAAAAAAGGTATTATTATTTCAACACAACAGAGGGCTTGCAGTGATAGAACCAAGTGCATCCATCATTGGCGTTTTTTACAGTTGGTTTTCTAAATTTATGCAATGCTAGGATAACTGGGTTCCTTTCCTAAATGAATGCAAATGTTGCTTTATGGCCCTCCTTTTCAAAGTCTTTTGAGTAGGCATACCTTGATTTAAAAAAATAAAAAGGAAGAAAAAGAAAAATGTGTAATTTTCTGCAGCTTGTGATGCCCCTCCCCTGCCATCAGTAAGTCTGCATTTTTCTCCTATACTAATCATAAAAAGTTCATCACTTCTGGATATAACAAAGAAAAATGCCCTTTTGAATGTGGAAGCTCTGAGGGTTTGGAGACTATTGAGAAAATATAAGTATCAAAATAATTCAGAAACAGTACAAGGCACAGTGGCACATTATCAATTTACAACATTTAAATTGATAAATGCTTGGTGGTGAAGGCCTACAAGGGCACTTTGAAAAGCAAATAGCGACCTGGTGAAGAAATTGATTTTCCCCCCCCGAAAATGACTGCATGATGCATCATTTGACTGCATGCTGTCCGAGTGCTTGACAGAGATAATCTCAGCAATCCCACGGGTGACCTTATCGTTCTCACCAGGGCAACTTTGTCTACGTTCTGACTTTGTGCATGTCAAGGTTCCTCCCGGCAGGATCCTTGGGGGAAAAAGTTCCTCTGTTCGATCCAGATATTGAACTGCTCGCTCTTCCCCCTTTTCCCTCCACCCCACCCCAGCAAATAGGCAAACACGCCTCTTTATTTCATCCATAATTATGAATGAGTCAGGCAGAAGAATACAGCTCTGTGCTCTGTATCTGTGAAAGCCCTTATTGCCTTTTAGTTCACATAGTTCTTAGCTGATGATCTATAGTGGCAGAGATCTTTTTTATCAAAAAGAGTAGGAAAATTCCCTAATGTTCTTCTATGGTACGCTGCCGTCTTAAGCAAAATGGGAAAAGCTAGCATGTTTCTTTCTTCCCCTTGCTTATAGGGGTTTTCCCCCTCCCCTAAATTCTTGACACAGAAACCTTCTGAAAATGTCTTAAGCCATACATGTTACTTTCTATTAACTTTGTTCTCTTACCATCCAGTGATCCTAGGTATTTATCTTATACCTTTAAAATTATGCAACAATGGTATAAGCCCCAGGTAATGCGTTACCCTGAGATATTTGGCTATGAATCCCAGTGGCAGCCTCTGTAGAAATTCGATGCAGTCCATGAGGCTTCTTCAGGACTGCTGGTGTATGGAAAGTGTTTTTCTATCAGAGAGGAATAATTGACAATTTTTTATGCTTAAATTTTTTTTCTGTTGATATATATGGATGCGTGTATGTGCGTGTCTGTTTATCAGTAATCTTCCTGCCACACAGCTTGTCGTTGATAATTACAATTCTTGATTAGCCATTTCTTGAAGGCAGCAAATTCCCTGCCTGGTTTGGCCCCCTGAAGCTGTAGTCCCCACTGCCTTTGACACCCTTAGTTCACCATCTTCAACCCCTTTTACCTCCTTCTTTCATCCACAACATTAATTCTGAGTGAACAAGACGTGCTTCCTTGCTTTTGACAAGATTTGCTGCAGTCTCATGCGACAAAAACCCAACACTCATTCCAGATTCAGAAAGTAGGATTTATAACAGCATTTTAATTTAATGTTGGATGTCGAACATATAAAGAGATCACAGTAGTACTAGAGCTGAAAATTGATGCCTTTTTTATTAGTGTCCTCTCAGAAGTGGGTGAGACGCTGTTTGTGCAGTGGAGCACAGAGCAGCACAGTCAGATGAATGAGGATATGCTATCTGCAAGGAATCATATTTCAAGCCACTGTCGGCCTCTATTGATGTGCTCAGAGTTGAAAGGTTATGCTAGTAAATGCCATCCGAATTTCCAGCATTAGAAATCGGTAGAATAATCTGCTGCCTGTCACTTTATGCTCAGCCTAAATGCACTGCAGGGGGATGTTTTACTTATTTTAACTCCAAATTAATTTCTTATTACTGGTGCATTTCTTTCTCTTCTCCATGCCTTTCTCAGTCCCCAAGTGGGACTGATCTTTCACAGGTCTTCAGAGTAGACCAATTTCTGCGAAAGAAATGTGCGTCATCATACATGAGAATCATGTTATTCTGACTTATTCCTTTGAACATATTTTACCAGGCAGTGAGGCTAAAACATAGGAAGTTTATGCGAAGAGGCCTCTTCTTGTTAGATTGCATCACAGAATCTCAGGACAATTCAAGATAGGCTCAGCATTGTCAAATGTATAAATTGAGGAACTTCTACATTGCTTCTTAATTCCTGGAATTAAAGTGAGCCAGAGAAAAAGAAAGATGGAGATTTTCTTCATTTTATGGATAAGGAAATCTAATGTCCAAAAATTGCTTTCTAAGGAGCCAGCTCATTTTGTTTGTGTGGTTAAAATGGTATTTTCAGCTTCATTTTTGGAGTAGAGCACTAAGCAAAAGTAAGATTAAGAAAATTTAGCCATCATTCTAAGTCTGTAATTTATTCATTTTTAAATAATGAAATGATGTTTTTCTGAATTAACCCATGTATTATTCATGCAGGCATTGGCAATGTAATGTCCCTAGTTTTCTGGAAAGCAATGTGCATTTCTTTGCCTGACAAGCAGTATTTTCTATATGGTATTAATTTAATGACTTATTTTATTATGCAAAGTTGGAAACTAAAGATAATTTCTGTCCATAATGTGGTGCTTATATAGACAATCTATGCAAAAAAAAAAAAAATACCTCTGCACCTAAGCCCGCTCTTCTTTCTCAGTGAACCTGGACCCTGTGTGAATGATGAGAGAATGCAAACTGCTCATATGAAGAGTAAGAAATAACTTGACCTTCTGGGAAGGAGGTCATAAAATCATTAAATTCATGTGAAATCTAAATTTCATTTCTACATAAACACATTCAATCTATATAGGGTTTTAGGTCTTACATAAGAAGACATGGTTTTCATGACAGAAGTAACGTGGCAACAATTTCAATGATAATTTCAGTTGGAATATAATAAGGAAATTGACTTTAGGATTTTGCATAAGTTCTAACTAGGCTGAAGACCTAAAAACTGATGCTGGTTTTGGAAAACAAATGTTCTATAGCTTTTTATCTTTCTTATCCCTATTTTCTTCTTTAGGTGACAGCGTAAAAATGTAATCTCTTTTAAAAAAAATAAGCATCATTTTTAAAGAGATTGGTAGCAATTGGGTCAATTATTTAAGGTATCTTTTGATATATGTTTGTGTAAATATGTCTATAACATACCTATCTGAAGTTTGGGATTGGTTTCTTTCTAATTTGGTTTTCATGCCTAGTGCATTTTGTCTATTAATAGCAATACTTTCCAAAATGATTCACTCAAACAGAAAACCAGGTTTTCCTTGGGGTGTTTCCTTCTCCTTTCAGCATCCTACAACTGCAAATTTACCACATTCAATAACAAAACAAAAACTTTCTCCTGTGCTGTTAATTTTTAATGCACTGGCAGATTAAATCTATTGCTTTCAATAACTATGCAAACTTTTTGAGAGCAAGGGAATGTATGCAGAAAGAAGTTGTGTCCAGGTCTGAAATTGGATGTCTTCAGGGCAATTTAAGGCCCTTGGCTGAGGTAACACAGAATACCTGTGGGCCAAGCATGGCATATGATAAATCTCAGAAGTGTGTCAGTAATACAGCTTTTGGATGTCAGGTAACAAAGATGCCATAGCCAATGTCATAGATGCCATTGTCATAGATGCCATTTCGTTTTTTGTCTAGGTTTTTGAGTATCAAACTTTACATTAAGGAACCTCTTCCCCTTGGCCTTTCTCTCCCCCATAGAAGCACTATTTGGGGACCACAGACAATTCTTTTAGCACTGCTTTGATATGAAGACAGTATGGATTTGATTTGTCTTTCGGTTAGGAAATAGCTAAGGTTTTAAGGAATATACACAATGGAGATGGTTTCACAAGTCTCTGAGTTTTATTATCACTCCATATCACTTTCAGATATTTGTAACTATTCTACCTACCGTCCTTTAGTAGATGTGTTTACCTGATCAATCAAAGTTCATAATTGTTAAACTTGATATTTACTAGGAGTTTAAAAACATTTGCACAAAACATTCTTGGCTACATGTAGGAGAGATGCAGAGATGTTTCCAGAAAACAGGAATGGTAGTATGAGCTCTGATGTGGTTCTTCCCCATGAAATGTGCAGGTCTGCTTTGTTTTAAGAAATGTTAAGCTAGCAAAATTACAAAATGACTAGATAAAAGATTATTTGTGCTACAAAGTATTCCTTTAAGTGGTGAGTGCCTTTTTTGCCTTTAAATGTCTATGTAGAGAATCCTTATCTAATGTCAGATGAAATCATTAGGGAGTAAGTGGGGGGGGGGAGGCACAAAAATTATAGTGTTCAAAGGGATTGCATTTTGAGATCAATCACAAATGAAAATGGAAAGTGAGATTTTGCTGATAGACAAAAACATGAAGCAGGCCTCACCCACCCCCCTTATGAACATTAGGATCAGATTAGCCTTGGTTTCCAAGTGTCACAGGAGTGTTGTTCACAACTTGGTCATTGAAAGAGGGAAACATGATCACACTGTGATCTCCAGTGAACTCTGGTTGTCCAGGGTCACTTTATAGTGCTGCATGGCATAAGTCAGGCATACTTGTGACATCCTGTCTACGTATGTGTGTGGATCAGAAAAGTCTGAGGAAGGAAAATCACAAGTTCAAACCAGCCTCAGCGACTTAGCAAGGCCCTAAGTAAATTAGTGAGAATTTGTCACTAAATAAAATATAAAAAAGGGCTGGGGACATGGCTCAATGACTAAGTGCCTCTGGGTTCAATCCCCAGTACCAAAATAAATAAATAAAAATAAAAGAAAGAAAGAAAAGTCTGTACCTCCCTGAGGCCAAAAGATGCAAATTCTAGGAAATAAGAAGTGAGACCGGGCACAACTCCCTGAAATAATAATAAAAGAACCCATAATTTTTCCGGTTCATTAATTAAAATTGACATTGCAGGTTTGCAAAGACCAAGAAAGACCATGTCATTCCACTACAATTCAAAACCTTTTCACTTGAGCAGACAAGTAAATCACACAATTACTGGGACTCATTCAGCTCTTTAGAAAAAGCACAGGCCTGCAACCTTGGGTGTAGCATACATTGAAATTAGAAGTTGAACTGAAGATATTTCTAAAATGTCACAACTGCTCTGTGACACTGGATGATATGTTTATCCATTCATTATCACCAAGAACACCTGGGGCGGTGCTCAGGAAATCAGATAGTGCCTTTTAAAATAATTATAAAAGAAGCATAGATTAGTGAGCTGAGGGAAAAATAGACAATCCTGAATCATGATGTTACTAATTTTGAACTGTTTGGGGGCATCAGCTTCCAAATCACAACAGTGTAATAACTGACTGCAACTGTCAGCAATGCTGAGGAGAGACAGTGCCAAGTATGACTATTTCTAAAAAGCAAATGTTTCCTGGAGATGGAATCCAAGCATTCATTTTCTGTTTATAAAATTAAGACACTCCAGTAGTGGTGTTTCCTATTATCAGTTTCTGACTGGATTCGTTTTTGCCTGTTAGAAATTTAGTCTTGTCTTTGGAAAATCATGAAAAAGAGCCCTGGGTTGGAATCCAGGAGACCTGGTTTGGGTCTTGCCTACGATATTAATCAGGCAAGTGACCTTGGAGCAGCGTGCGTTGTCATTTTTCTAAGTATAAAATGAAGGGGGGATTTCTCAGGCTCTGTCTTCTTTCAGATGTGTGCTGTCTGCAGTTCACTCAACACTGGGCATTTTTTTCCTACACACTGGGGTAGGGGTGGGGGAGGGGAGCCTGGCAGAAGTAGGCTATTTTATTTTTAACCTTCAAAGGAATTTAGTTGAGCAGATGCTACCCCGAACTAGTCAGAGTAGAAAAGAAATGATATGGCTTTTAAAGGGCACATCTCGCATATCTACTGGGGTAAAGTAATTCTGGCAATGCTTCAAAGGATATAACTTTTGATGGTAAAGTAGGTAGGCTATGGAATGAAATCACATATGGCAGGCTGTCAAAGTCTCCTACACTTTCAGTACATTTATATAAGTGCAAATGGAGGCTGCTTAGATGGAGTCCCTAGCAATTTCCTGCTAAGACTGCTTCCAGATTATCTGATATTATTTGACTAAATTATCTCTGTAGAAGCTGAGGACAACTTTTATGATCAAATATTTTGAAATTAGTTTTCCTGGTTGGCAGATTATCTGAAATATGAATTGCTCTCGTTTGAGCACTCGAAATTGAAAGGCTTTTTGTAATAGCAATTATATAAAAACAAGGGTACTGAAGTGCTGTATATCATGCTGAAGGGGATATGTTTATAGGTCAGTGATGTCAATAACTGTAGTTCTCGCAGATACCTCATCGTTACCCTTTTATTCTGGGCTAATGCAAAGGACAGACTGGCTTTCTTTTTAACGAGGATATTTCATTTTTGAGAATAAATAATGATTTTATTGACTCCAGGCATTTAAACGTAGTCAATTCATGTTTATTACCTTTCCCAAACCTTTCATAGGGTGTCTAATAATCTAAGAAGTGGGGAAAATGTTGAAAACTGTATAAAAACCTAAACAGTACTATTATCTGATGATTATTTTGTGCATTCCTGATACCTCCTCTGTGATGTATTTCTATCACTCTGTGAACCTTATCTATTCATATCAATGGTCCCACATTCAATAATAATCATAACTGACATTTATTAATCCCTTATTGTGGTTCTCAGTAGTTTATGTCAACTAAAGTTTATAATCCCAACTATTATTAGATAGGTTTACTATCTATCCTGTTTTACAGATTAGAAAACTGAGGCAGAGGGCTTAAGCAGCTTGCCCAAGGTCATACAATGAGGAAGTGGCAAAACTACTATTTAAATCCATTGCGCTTGATTCCAAAGCAGCCATTGTTAACCATTATGGTTGGCTGCTTCTGGACAGTTTTAGGTAATTTGCATGCACTTTAACTCATTTGAGTTTTATGGGTAAAGAGAAACTGAGACTCAGATATTCTCACAATGCCAATGAGTGTAAATAGACTTCTGAAAACACTGAGAAAGTTACACAGATACATCTGAAAATTCTGATATTTGACATTATTAGAAATATTCCAAGATTAAAAACCAAGTTTTAGTAATCAGTAATAAAGATGTAAACCCAGGGTACTCAGGACATTTCTTCATACATTTCATACATGTTCATATGGACCTGCATTCAAGCAATACTTACTGAATGACCAACATGTGCTAGAAACTGAGGCTACTGAAGACTAAGGCATAGTTCCTGTCTTTAAGTACACAGTGTCTGCATGATGCCCAAGGCATGCCAGCCAGGCTACAATAGCCAACACATAGTAGATCTCAAACATTTTAATGAATACTGATGTCACATGTTACATTGAAGAGATGGACTATAAATCACAGGAACAAAGAACATGGGCGACTAACTCTATGCAAAAGTTTGTAAAGGATTTACTGAAGAAGTGACTTTAGGTTAGGCCTTGATGGCCATTTCCCATGTGGAAAGGGGGAAAGTGACGTTCCAGGCAAAGGGAGGCATATATGTAAAGTTATTTGTTTTTATTATTTAATAGACTTTTTTTATTTTCGATGGACCTTTTTATTTTTTAATTATTTTTTATTTATATATGACAGTGGAATGCTTTACAATTTATATTACACATATAGAGCATAATTTTTCATATCTCTGATTGTATACAAAGTATATTCACACCAATTCATGTCTTCATACATATACTTAGGGTAATGATGCCCATAACATTCCATCATCATTTCTAACCCCATACCCCCTCCCTTCCCACTCCTCTGCCCTATCTAGAGTTCCTCTATTCCTCTCATGCTCCCTCTCCCTACCCCACTATGAATCAGCTTCCTTATATCAGAGAAAACAGTTGGCATCTGGTTTTTTGGAATTGGCTAACTTCACCTAGCATTTTCTTCTCTAATTCCATCCGTGTACCTTCAAATGCCATGATTTTACTCGCTTTTATTGCTGAGTAATATTCCATTGTGTATATATGCCATGTTTTTTTTAATCTATTCATCTATTCAAGAGCATCTAGGTTGGTTCCACAGTTTAGCTATTGTGAGTTGTGCTACTATAAACATTGATGTGGCTGTGTTCCTGCAGTATGCTGTTTTTAAGTTCTTTGGGTATAGACCATGGAAAGAGATAGCTGGGTCAAATGGTGGTTCCATTCTCAATTTTTCAAAGAATCTCCATCCTGCTTTCCATATTGGCTGCACCAATTTGCAGTCCCACCAGCAATGTATGAGTGGACCGTTTTCCTCACATCCTCGCTAACACTTGTTGTTGTTTGTATTCATAATAGCTGCCATTGTGACTGGAGTGAGATGAAATCTTGGAGTAGTTTTGATTTGTATTTCTCTAATTGCTAGCGATGATGAACATTTTTTTCATGTATTTGTTGATTGATTGTACATCATCTTCTGAGAAGGGTCTGTTCAGGCAATGGATTTTTTTTTTATTTATATGTGGTGCTGAGAATCAAACCCAGTGCCTCACACATGCTAAGCAAGTGCTCTACCACTGAGCCACAACCCCAGCCCTCAAAGCTATTTCTTATGGCAAGAGATGAGTATGAAAAGTTAGGACTGGTCCAAACCAAAAAAGGTGTCAATAAGCTGAGGAAATTGGAGTTTTTCCTTTGGGCCCTTGAGAACCATAAAATGTTTTAAAGGGAAAAGTGCAATATTAGACCTGGTCTTCTGGAAAAACAATTATGGCTGAAAAAGTAGAGGATGGAGAGTATCCTCCAATTAAAAGACTTACGAATAGTGAAGAGAAGAGAAAGAGTTACAATAGGACACACAGTGGAAATAAGGATAAGGGGGAGGGATTTGAGAGGCCCTTTACACTTATGATCGGTGTGGCAGGAAGTAGGAAGAAAGTGTTTTTAAATTTAATTTGGATTCAGACATGTGGCATTTCAAAAGCTTATAGAACATCTGTTGAAAGGACAGGCTTTAGAACTCAAGAGAGAGGTTGGGTTCAGCTCCAGGTTGGGAAGTGGTTGGATATAAATTGAACCTCCCTCCAAAAGAATTGATAGAGATTCCCAAGGGGAATTTGAAGTTCAAGAAGGAGGGAGATGGGGCTGCTGAGAAAGCAGCCTGAGAAAAAACTCCCCTTACCCACAGGCTGAGGAAGGGAAGGCAGTATACAAGATGAAACACAAATGATCAGAAAGTAATATAGGGAGTATCTTCCTCAAGAAGAACCATAAGAACTTATTATTAGTAAAGTCACAGTAAAAGAGACTTTCAGAAAGGATGTGAAAAAAAAAAGTCATTGCATCCCTGAGAAGATACTAGCAAGTTGAGTATCATCAATAACATGAGTGAAGACTAGCACCCAAAGCATTGGGTTGAGGGATAGGAGTACAAATTTTCCACACAGTTTGATGATAAAGAAGCGGGTGAATCAGGGTGGAATGGAGGAGCAAGGACATGGGGAAAAAGTAAAAAAGTAGTTTGAAGGAGAGAAAGAGTTAATAGATCACTTTTGGGGTGGCAAGTACTGGGGATTGAACTAAGGGGCACTCAACCATTGAGCCACATCCTCAGCCCTATTTTGTATTTTAGTTAGAGACAGGGTCTCGCTGAGTTGCTTAGTGCCTCACTGTTGCTAAGACTGGCTTTGAATTTGGAATCCTCCTGCCTCAGCACCTAAGCCACTGCGATTATAGGCATGCACCCCTGTGCCCAGTGATAGATCACATTTTTAAGATGAGATAACTTTAATATTATATTGAGAGGTTGGAACATACAGAAAAAGATCCTTAATGATTGGAAAGAAAAATATAAGCTTGATAGAAGGAAGGGCATGAACCTGAGAAATAAGTAGGGAGATCTCTTGTTCTGCTAAAGAGAAGATAGGGAATGGAGTATGGAGATGGGAGTAAGGGAGGAGAGGAGTCAGTTGAGATAATTCAAGGTATCTTTCACCTGGTAAAGATGAGTCCGGAGCCAGGTGTGGTGGTACACACCTGTAATACCAGCTACTTGGGAGACTGAGATATAGGCACAGGTAATAGGTGATACCAGACCCAGGAAAGATCAAAGCAGGAAAGGCCAGCTGTAGCCTACAGCCAGGATAGTTTCAACCCTTTTCTGTCAAACCAGATGGACCAAACCAGATGTCAAACCTATAAGACAAAACCCCTGGAAAGTTCTAGGGGCGGTGTTTTATTTAGAACAAAGAAGAGGAGAAAAAGTTTATTTGGCACTCATGGTTTCAGAGGTCTCAGTCCATAAAGAGCCAACTCTATTGCTCTTCGTGCATGTGAGGTAGAATATCATGGCAGAAGGGGTATGGTGGAGGGAAGCTACTCAGGACATGAAAGCCAGGAAGCAAAGCACTCTTCTCACCAGGGACAAAAGATAGACCCCCAAAGGTGTGCCTCTAGTGACCTACTTTCTCCAGCCACATGCTACCTGCCTACAGTTACCATCCAGTTAATCCAGATAAATCGATTAATCCAATGATTAGGTTACAGCTCTCACAATCTAATAATTTTACCTCTGAACATTCTCGTATTGTTTCACACATTAGCTTTGGGGACACCTCATGTCTAAACCATAGCAGACAGTAATAGATTCCGTTATGGACCAACACCTCATGCAGCTAACTATCATTATTTAATGTAGTTAGTTAGCCACCAAAATGCAGTCTGCTGCCTATGACCTTTCCTTTGTTAATTGATGATGAACACCACGAAGCTTGTCAGAATCCAAGCTTCTGGGATTGTATTCTTTGTTCACTCTATTAACATTAAAAAAAAAATATGTAAAGGAAAAATAAAGACAGTGTCTTCTGTAATATTTTTAATTTTAAAATCTCATCCTTGCTTTCTTTTCTGTTGCTCTTTAATCATATTTGGGCTGGGTAATTTGGCCAGGTCTTTCTTTCAATTTGGAGATTTTCTAGTTATCCTTAATATTTCTCTGGATGCTGAGGCCCTCACATTACTTTTCTGTCTCATTTGCCTCTTCATACAATTAGGCCATAATTGATAAAAAGAATATTTTTGTGGGCTGTGATGTCTAAGAATAGTGAGAACAATATAGTGTTCAGTAAATCCTTGGTAAGGGAAGCAATTTGTCTTGTAATTTGGAGTTTATTTTACAGTGAAAGTATTTTAAAGTGCCTTCAGGATTTTAAAATCTATTTCTCATTCATATTTTTAGTGGTCAATGATTTAAAAAAAAAAAAGTTTAACCAGCATTACTAGGCCTATATCTAACTTAGCGATGATTTGGTTGGGTTCATGTCCTAAGTAGATGACATACAGCATAAACATCCAAGGTTTTGAGACTGCATCTCATTCCTGTTTTCTTTTTCTTGATAAAGAGAATGGAAGGAAGGGGAGAAGGAGAGAAGGAAGAGGGAGGGAGAGGAAGCGAAGGAAGAGTGAATGTGTTTCTTTTAGCCCATCCTGACCCCCGTAGCCCTCTGCGGCCCGGAGTAGCTGAGTACAAACCTGTGGCAAACTGGCATTTTACAAATATTCAAATGGAATGTGTAAAGTAAACCATGATCTATGCCTGCTTGCAAAAGTGGGCCTATTAAATGAAACAAATGCCATCCGTGTCTGCTTCCAGCTGAGGTTATAATGTGTGGGATGGTGCAGTGCCAGATTCCCTGTGCATTCGGAATCATAAACCACACAGTTTAGAGTACCATATGAATTTGTAGAGCTGATTGTTTTATTATATTTGAGTGTAAATTTTTCATCCCTTTCAGTTCCACCACCATTCTCGGAGAATACAGGTTTTGTGCTGATGCGATGTTTCCTAGCTCTAGGCATGGCCTACCCCTACTACTGACTGTAATTTACTTTTTGGTGTCTGTCACCTTGAGCTTGCCTTCTGACTAGCTTGTTGAATGATGTGCTAATCCATTATATTTTTTAGACAAGTGTATCGACCAGTATAAACAGACTGGAGGGCACAAACCTAAATGAAAGCTATACTTCCCTGAATCATTTAAAAAGCTACTGCTTGGTGGCAGTGCGAAATAACTTGGCTCTGTACATTAAGTAAAGGAGAGAGAGAGAGAGAGAGATCTCAATAAATAAAACAAAAAATTGAAATATCCTTGCCTGCGGGAGCTGAGCCCAGGTTCCACATGTTCACCCTTTTCACCTCTGTTGTTTTAACATGATGATCAGAAAGGGCCCCTTTAACAATGGCCTCTTCTGATACACATCTGGAGCAAAACCCAGCATTCTGCACGTCTTGCCATTTGTAAGGCATTCTTTCCCATTACCCAGTGTCTTCTGCTTCAAGTCATGTACCTTACTGCAACATGCTTATACAAATAAAGATCAGGAATCAGGCACTCAGAGGAATTTCAGCAGAAAAACAAAATTGAATCTTGATCTGTCCCTTCTGAGTCTTTCTCTTTGAAAAAAAAACAAAAAAAAAACAAAAAACAAAAAAACGTGAGAATGGATGGCCAGATGGGTTGGGGGAAAATACATTTCAAATTCATCTTTCTTTAAAAAAGAAAAAATGTCAGTAGGACTCATGTGCTTCCGCTTGCAAGGGGAAAGTCATGAGACTTTCAATGTCTCAATGAGGAAAGATACTGAGCTGTTGAAATTTTGGGTTGGTACAATCAAATATAACTTGGCACCATGTTATGAAATGTCGTGTTCGTAAATTACCAGTTACAGTTTAATAAAAGTAAAACAATTTCCTGATGACATTCAGGGGTTCTGTTTTCTCTGGATACCTTTGGTTCTTATAACTCTTACACATAGTTATACTAGCAATTACATCTCTTCAGATATATAAAAAATATTTAAAAAATTGCAAACCCATTCTTTGCAAATCACTTACTCTGCTTTCTTAGATTTGTAAGGCTTGCTATGGATTTTGCATAATTTCTTTTTTTTTTTCAATCCATAGTGGCAAGGTATAATCCATCATAGGCCCACTAAGTTTTTGGAATATTCAGGAGGCTTCAGATCACATTCCCCTACCCCTCATTGGATGGTCACAGTGATCTTGTAAGGCTAAGTATGAGGATCATTTGCTTATTTACATAGATGCAGAAACTAAACTTACAAGTAATGTGGCCAAGGACACAAAGCTAGTAAGTAGTAAGCCAGAACTTCTTCTCTCATGTCCCACTTTTCTTTCTTGCCAGAGGTCCTCAGCCAATACTGAAACTTTTATTCTGCTGGGGAGGGGAGAAAGTAAATTGAGAGTGACATGATATTCTCTCTCCACAGTGAATGCTAACTGTCTACCACAACTACCTTTCTATCCCCAAATAGCTTTAGTCCTTTTAGAGACAATTGAAATTAAAACATTATATAACAAGAATGCTTGTGGAGATCCTAAGCCATAATGATAGCTTAAAATTCAGAACCTGAAGGTACATTGACCTGTGTAGGAATAATTTGCTAATAAATCCTCTCCCAATTCCAAAGGCAAATTAAATAACCTTTTGTCGTTTGGATCTAGGATATGTCCGAAAAGCCCGTGTGTTAAACAATTGATTGGTTCTTAGCTTGGTGCTGTTAGAAGGTAGTGGAACCTTTAAGAGATGGGTCTGAGTAAGGAATATTTTGATCATTTGAGGATTGCCCTCAAAGAGGATTGTGAGACAAGCAGGGACCTTTGTTGCTGGCTTCCATGAGGTGGACAACTTTCTCCATCACATGTTCCCCACCATGATGTACTACCCTGCCACAGGTCCAAAAGCAATGGGGCCAACTGGACATGGGCTAAAACCTCCAAATCTGTAAGCCAAAATAAACCTTTCTTCTTTTTAAGTTGATTACCTGAGGTGTTTTGTTACTCTAAAGAAAGCTGACTAATAAGGAACCCTTGTAGCCACATACAACCCCTCTTTGATCTTTACTGCAGCATCTCTCAGCTTTGTGCCAATTTTGAACTTACTGTATGGAGTTTGAAATTCACTTCTGGACCACTGACAACCTGTTGGGTCAGCATGTTCTTCATAGTTCTTTCTAAAGGAAATTCCTGCCTACAGCACTGTTTTGCTGCTGTAAGAGTTTTAAACTCAATGCTCCTTTTCTTCTGTCTTACTTCATAAGTCAGATGAACTACCAATATCCATCTTTTGCTCATTAAGAGGTTTGAACAATGGAGTCAATAATCTATCCTACATTTTTAAAAAGAAGTCCACAAAGGCCCGGCTTTTAGGCACTATATAAATATTTGTTGGTTGAGTATCCTCCCACTTCCATAGAGTATTTTGCTCATGTGAATAATCCTACAATCAAGAGTTTTCTAATGAATCCATCAAATCTGAACTTTGTCTTAGTTTTCTACTTTAATCAACCAAGAGGAGGAATGTCTAGGATCACCTGTAGCTTACGAAGACTTACTCATCATATGATAAAACCAGAGAAATAAACAGGGTTATCTTTTCTTGTGGAATAGCAAATTAAAATAATGAAAAGTAATTCAAACATTATCAACATCCACATAACAAGAAGTGGAAATGAACTTACTTTTACTGAGAATAGACTATATGCCAAGCTCAATGTTAACAGCATGAGCATTAATAACAACAGCAACTATAGCTGTTAGAGCAACTACTATATGCCAGAATCTATTGTAAACCCTCACAAATGATTTCTTGGTTAATATACTCTCCACAATTCTAACAAGATAGATTGTATCAATAATAATTTTATGAGGTAGACTATGCTTTCATTCCCATTTTATCCAATGCAACCAATACCTGCTAGATACAGATCTCTCACCTCCCTGAAAGAAAAAACCTGTTTGGGCAGGTTTGATGGAGAAAATTAATTCCAGGATATATTAAGTCAAATATAAGCCCTCTTATTCATATAACTTAGTAATTCTGGCCCCATAACTATATAAATAAATAAGTTAATAAATAAATACAAAAATAAATCTCTCCCGGGTTCAAGTAATAAGCTCAGACAACTAGGGAAGCATAATATTTTATTGGATGATTTGGGATGGGCAGCTGAATGATCTACAGGATCTCAGTATATGACTTGACAGATTTCATATTTCAGTTCCTTGGTATTTTCACCTGTAAAACAAGAATAATTATTCAGGCTCTCTATATATTATAATGAGAGATGATAAAGATTGATGAAATATGGATGCATAGAGTGAAGGCTTCAGAATAAATGTACTCCTAAGTTCATAGATATGCTATTACTAATAACAGAATTGTCCTACTCAAAAATAGTTTTCTTATGCAGTGTGCATTTAATTATGAGTCTTCCACTTTTCCTTATTCAACCGGTATGTATTAGGCATCTACCCAGTAATGCTATGTGAAATAAAAAGATTGAAGAAGTTAGCCTTAAACTAAGAGTATAAAAAATAGTATTAAAAATATTTTCCTTGAATTTTTGAAAGTTGCCAAAGTTAGAAATAAAATCTTGTCGTATCTACATGAAGCCAAACATCAAGGAAACATGAAAAAGTTCAAGCAGTAATACAGATGTTTCAAAACATCTGGATGTTTGGTATCCTGTAGATTTACCGTATGGTTCCCCTACAAAGTTTTTCCATTTTATTTCAGGCATTCACAATTAATTTGAAGTTATAGTTTTGTGCTTTGCAAACCAACCTTTTTACTAATATCCTTTGTCAATCATAAAATACAGACCCTTTCTACTTAGCAGTCTTGACACTACAGTCACAATGTTTACCAGCCTACTTGCTGTGGTGGGCAGATAGATAGATAGATAGATAGATAGATAGATAGATAGATAGATAGATAGATAGATAGATAGATGAAAATATGTTGGGATCTAGGATTTGGCCATTGGACAAATCAGGTAAATGTTGAAGGAACATAAGCACAGGGCAACTAGGGTCAGAGAAGCTAGTTACCTAGATGAAGATTTCAGAGGAATCAACATCTTCTTTTTAATAGAGCAAAATGAAATAGATTCTAAAGGTGTGATACAAAAGCTGGTATCTCGGATACATTAGATAAAAAATCTTTTTTTTTTTTTTTTTTGCTGTAAACCTAATCCTTTGCTTAATAATTCCCTTCTAAGATGACTCCAGGGCAGAAAAGAGAAAGGGAAATAATTATATGGAAACTACATGAGGCCAGATGGCAGGTGTATTTGAGAGTCCTAACGGTAACCCGTGGGCTTTAAACACTGGCAAGAGCCTTTTGCAATTGGTCCCCCCTGCCCCACTCCAGTCTTCAGACTTATAGCCTCTGTAGTTATCCTCAGTCCCTGGGGCAGTACAGAACCAGGCGTGGCTGCCTGCTGCCTCATTCCTTTATAACTGAGGAAATAATCTTTATGACTGACTATACAGCCAAATTGCTCGGCTCACCCTAAGTTTTCATAGTTGGGAACATCTCATTTTTATTCATATCTTTGGAAAGCTCTGAGCCTGACCTGAAACTACCATGCTTTGTGTCACTTTGCTGCCCCCCGCCCCCCACACACACCCTGAGCTGGCTCACATTGCTTAATTACTTTCCATCAGTAACTTGGAAGAGGTAGGTTTGAAGACACCCCTGCTCCGCCAAACATTGCTGATCCATTTATTCTTCTAAACCCAAGTATTCCCACACATCAAAATATGTGAACCTTAGCAAGATAAAAGCTGTCCAAACCTGATTTTGTTTCTACACAGATGGCTATGAACATGACACTGGGATATTAGTCTTGGATTTTCTTGACAGACCTGAAAATTGGCCATGCAGAACTGTTTAAAATTGGTAGGAAAAACTTACCCTGAAGTTTACTGTTGATGAACACAAGAGAAAACACGTAATTAATGGAAATGCATGTCAGAATAAAGAAAAATGTGTTCTCCCTTCATTTATGAGCCCTTAGCCAAAGGTGCTGAATACAGCTGATATTTCAGGGGTGAAAGGGGAGCTGTACTCATTTTAGTGAAGTAAAAAATTTGTTATAGTTTACATGTAGTAATTAATTTATACCCTGACAAGTTTTTAATTAAAAATGTTATTAATTATAAAAGTATCATACAACAAAAATTTAAACAACACAGATTTGCCAAAACAAGAGAAAACATCACATCCTTCCTGAAAAATATATTGAACCATTTGATATGTATCTTCTCAGATACTTAGATAAGGACTTATATTGACATTTGTTTTATAATTGTCATTACTTTATAAACTCTTTTTAAAAATTAAAATATTACAGACATATTCATTGTTACAAAATATACTTCCAATTTATTATTACATTATTACATCACATTTCTTTTTATAAATGTGCCATAATTTATTTAACCAGACTCTTACTGAACATTTCAATCCTTCCAATTTTATACCTATTCAAATTGTATTTTGTTAAATATTCTTGTGGGAAAAAAATTCTTATGTGTACCTGTTATTTTTCTCAGAATGAAGTTCCAGAAATTTTGTCAAAAAAAACCCAATGTATTTTGAGGAATTGTCATACACTTAGCCAAACGGATCTCAAAAAAAAAAAAAAAAAAGGTACTAAATGACTTTCTTACACCACTGTATTAAATTGTCCATTTCCTCACACTCATTTTTAAAATTTTTTAAAATTTGTCTATGTACCTTTATTTTATTTATATATGTGGGGCTGAGAATTGAACCCAGTACCTCATACATGCTAGGCAAGTACGCTACCACTGAGCCATAACCCCAGCCCTCTCACACTCATTTTGGCATTGAATTTTACCTTTTAAAAAAATGAATTTGGGGGCTGGGGATATACCTCAGGTGGTAGAGTGCTTGCCTGTCATGCACAAAGCCCTGGGTTCAATCCCCAACACCACAAGTAAAAAAAAGTTTTTTTAAATAAATCAAAAATGGATAGCATTCTCTTGTTTTATAAGAGGTTTTCAGAATATATGCTCTAAATTTGCATAAGTTTGATCCCGAAAATGCTGTGTGAAAGGCATGTGCCTAGGTGACTGAGTGACAGTGAAGCAACACTGCTCTTTGTTGCTGCAGCATTTGCCTGGGACTCTGCCGTGCTCCTGAAGTCCATGCAACATAAATATTGTTTTATCATGTTTACCTTCTTGGGCCTATAATATTCTGTGTCTGTGTTTCTAGTTTAGTTTTGTGATAATCCTGGAGATGGTAGAGCCACAGTATGCACTGTTTAACAGTTTATTTTACCCTAAGCCTTTGCTCTCATCTTTCTATGTATTTATTCCTGTCTGTATAATACCTCTCAAATGTTCAAGATCCTGCTCAGAAAGAAATGTAAAATGTAGGTTCATGAAATTTATAATTTAAGATCATATTTCAATGACAGAAATATTAAATAGGCTTTTTTATTTTTAAAAAAGTGAAAAAGTTTTCAAGATCCTATAACTGATGGGGGAAATCCTTGTCTTAAGCAAGGACTTCAAAAATAGTTCTTTGAAAAAAGCACATAAAAAGCATAAAACATTTGAAATGATGAAGGCATTTAAATGGGCTGGTAGATTTTCATTAAAAAATAAACACATTTCTTCACCTGAGGCTTTTCTTAAAGCTAGATATTTAAAGAGGTCTTCTTGCTGCTTTTTTTTTTTTTTGTAGTACTAGGGGATGCACTGTGTGGAACCTCAAGTTCAGTGCATACTAAAAGCCTTAAGTGCCTGCTTAGCACTGGAGAAAGCCCCATCATCTGATACCTTAGTTCTTTATATGAATTCATAGTATAAAGTGGAAAATGGCTGTCCAAGTCTAGGCTACTTCTGAGAGCTGGTAGGTTCTAGGTTCTACTGTAGTTAAGAGGTCATTTTTTGTTTAAGAACAGAGAAAGAATGAATTAAAAGTTATGCCTTCTGTGGCCAGCAAAAGATAAGACATTCACTAAATAAACCTGCCCTCGTCAGGGTTCCAGTCATACATACAGTGTATCTGGTATCAGACAACAGAGAGCAGCAGTGTGAGAGCGAGAAGGCTGAGAAGCCATGTGCCTTCAAAATTAGAAAAGGAATCAGGAAACTGTAAAACTGTGTTTGGTATCTGTCAGATTCTTTTTAAGTGGTCTTTTTAAAAAGCGATGAAATATATTTCAGCAAACAACTTATAAAATAATCCCCTAAGAATTGGCCTATGAAGGAAAAAGATAAGCTAATGGCATATCAATTATTAATACTTTGTCCAGTAGCTGTTTTAGGTACAATGCAAACCTGCTGTTTCACAGTGGAGAAAAAATTCTGTTTTGTTTCTGCCCACTCTGTATTAGGGTTTATTGGAAAAGAGAACAACAACTGTTTTTAAGAGAAATTTAAACATTTTAAGAAACTATACATATGTAGTCAGTAAAGATAAGGGCAGATGTCAGATAGCATTTTGAAAACATAAGTACAGTGATTTTAAAAGTGTATTAGGATTGAAGTTAAAGAAATTACTTTATACTTACTCCAGACAGCTGAAAGAATGGTTAGAGAAATTTGGGAAGATGGCTCTACTCATAGTCCAAGAGTTCTTAACCTTGGTCCATGGACCAAACATGGTGGCCAGAGATAGAAAGTAAAAGGTTGAATTTGTAGAGTGGGAAAAAAAATCACAACTATAATTTCACTTATATCTAATTTTACAATTTCACTTATATCTAAATTTAGAATTTCTTTCTGTTATCAATGTAGACTATAAACTAGTCACATTTAATAGTACTTGTGTTTGTCACCAATAGAAATCATACATATGTCCATATCATATTGCTGTTCTCATAAGTATCTTAGACTATCACTACTTCGAATTTTTATAGTTCTTAGGCGCAACACTAAATGTTGGGTTTTTTAAATATTTATTTTTTAATTGTAGTTGGACACAATACTTTTATTTTTATGTGGTGCTGAGGATTGGACCCAGCGCCTCACACGTGCTAGGCAAGCACTCTACTGCTAATCTACAACCCCAGCCCATAAATGTTATTTAACACCTTAATTAAAAAGGATAGGCTGGGGTTGTAGTTCAGTGGTAGAGCACTTACCTAGCATGTGTGAGGCACTGAGTTCGATCCTCAGTACCACATAAAAATAAACAAACAAAATAAAGGTATCGTGTCCATCTACAACTAAAAAATATTTTTTTAAAAAAGTATATATATTATTATAATTTGGGTCTTTATTAATGGTTTCCTTTGTAATCTTAACATTTTATTCACTTAAAGTTATTTTAAGAAGGGTTTTTAACATATGTCATACTGTTTTAATATCTTAATTCCCATCTCTAAAGAAGAAATAGAAGGACTATGGTTTAGACTTAAACTTCTAACCAACAGAAAAACATATTTTGATAAAATGACTTGCCCTTAGGATACACTAGACTTCATAAGATATATCTGATTTGAAGCTCAAATAAGAAACTCTATGAAAATAATTTGACAGCATATTTTGAGTTACCTCAAACCATAAACCTTGTGATAGTCACAATAGTTTATTTTTTAAATTGATACATAAGATGTAAAAGTTGGACATATCAATGGGATACCATGTAAAGCTCCATACATGTATATACTATAAAATGTTAAATCAGGTTAAACATGTTTATCTCCTCAAACATTTATCATTTATGATGAAAACTTTCAAAATCATTTCTTCTAACTTTTGGAAATGTATAGGACGTGATGGTTTCCTATGGTCACCATACTATGCAAAAGTTTTAAAACCCAGCCTTGACCTCCAGGAGTTTCCAGTCTCTTTAGAGAAAGCCAACAATCACTGGAGACATTTATGATTACCTATGAACATGCACAATAAATAGGGTACAACTAGAGTGTATGCAGTTGGAGACTTGGATGGCCTTGTATGGATAAGAGCCAGAGTAGATGCCTGGGGGCTTGTGAAAGAGTGGAAGGAGACAACAGGAGGCACCAAGATGAGTAGAATCAAATAGTGAAGCCATACAGTGGGCAGTAGGAAAGAAAGTTCATGCTTCGTAGTTACAAGACATAAGCTTGGAAAAAGGGCAGGCAGAGTCAGAGGGCAAAGGAGAGAACATGAGGCAAGACAGTGAGATTTCTTTCTTTTGGTTTTGTTTGTTTAGCTAGTATGCTGCAGGCAGGTTATTAAAGTCACTGAATATAAGATGAAATGCAAAAAAAAAAGGAAATTGCCAGAGGAGAAACCAGAGTAGAGCCTTCAGACTAGAACTACACACAAAATGAGGTGGTGAGGGAGGTAGACCCTGCTAGAGTATGGTGGCCACTGTGAAACTCATAAGAAACAGGTCACCTGAAGGTTGGTAGTAATGTACGGATAGAAGAAGATAAAGGAGACATGGGGAAAAGATAGTTGGAGTCTTAGAAATTTAGAAAAACAATGCTATAGACCAAGAGATGAGAATCTGGGTCCCAGGTGCTGTCTCTGCCATGCCTCTCCGTCCATTACACAGCTGTGTGACATTTCTGTGTTTGTTTTCCCATTTTTCCAAGTGGGGATGATTATGTGAATGAAATAGCTCAAGAAATTTGATCCTTTGGATTGAAATAACCTTATCATCCTTTACAAAGTTTGTGATTTCTTAGTAGAATGGGAAAAAAACCCAACCCACCTTGTGAGTGAAAAACTAAAACTAAATCAGAGACATGCTACTCTTCTAGGAATCTTAAGCTGTGTAATGCCAAGCCATTATCAGAACTAATGTCATTGTTCTGGAGGGTTTTCCTACTCATAATTTCTTTTACTTTTCCATTGAGAATCATGGTAATGCTTAATGTGTTTAAGTTACAGCATGAGAGTCTCAAAATGTGGACTTTGAAACTCAGGCAGAAATTCCAAAGGGCTACTAAAGGGCATTACATTCAGTGGCTTAAAAATCGGATGGTCTCTTTTTAGTCCCTGGACTTCTATTTTCATGGTACCTTTTTGTTTTCATTTTCTATTGTATTTTCAGTTGTAAATGAATGAATAGGAAAGGATCACATCCTGATATTGTCAGAAATATTAAATGACTGTTATCATTTAGAATCGTAGGGTCATGCGTAGAAGGCATTTAGTAAGGGATCTAGGGAATATTCATTAAGAGAAAAATCATAAAAACACCTTAGAACTAAGGCCTCAGGGGCTTTATTTTCTTTTCTTTAGGGATGAGAAAATGAGGCTCCTTGTTTCATTTTCTTAAAACTGTTTTATTTTAAGACGGCCAAATCACAGCAACCTTGACTTCCAAAGTCATGTTTTACCCACTGTTGGCATAGCATAACAGTTCACTTCCCAAAAGGGTTCACCCAAGTTCCCCTATCTGAATAGTAATAGTAAATTCTGCATTACTTTTAAAAGATGAGTTGACTTGCCATAAATTGCTTGCAAAATAAATTGCATAAGCAGATACCCTTTTTGATTAAATAAATGTGTGTATAAAGGTAATTAAGAGGAGAAAAAACTAGAATTGAGTAACTAGGAAAGATTCTGTTGAATAAAGGCAGCAAAAACAATGTTTTAGGGAATAGTAATATAATTATATATAATAATATAAACTGATAATTAGTTACATGTAAATTCAATTTTAACACATTATTTTTAAATACATTTGGAAAATTAAGAATTATATTGTAATGCCAATATATTTTCTAATGTCCCCTTTTTCTCAGTTTAGAATTTGCAATACACCATTTACTTTAAGCAATATTTGCTAGAAAATAAACAAATTATGTAACAAAGAAGCACGTATTTGGACTTTATTTGAACTCTGTATGCATTGGCTTTACGAGGAAGAAGAGGTGGTGCTTCCTACACCATGTGGTTAGTGAACCTGTACTCAAGTGATTTATCCTGCAGCTCAAGAGAAACACTACAGAATCCTCAGTCACACATTTTGGAGGACATAGAATTTGGGAGAGCATTGAGATGCACTGAAGATAAAAGGAAGTCACTCAGCTCAGAGTTCTGTAGTAATCCCAGAATCGGTCCCCAACAAGGAGACTTTGTTGCTGAGTGCCTAGTTCTGTTCTCTTCTACCCTCTTAAATGTCTCATCCTTCATTTGCCGTATTTCCCCCATCTGTGTTGCTCTTAGATAAATTTTTTCACCTGGTTTCAATTTGAAAATCATTATTGTGCCTTTCATTTTCCTTTCAAATAACTTTGGTCTGTTGTTAATTGATCAAGATGACTGTGCATCCATATTTAGTTTTGACCACAAATTTAATTCTAATATAAGATAGAATAGTCTTATGTCAATCATGAAAAGAATAAATTCCTGTAATATTGTGCCTCAGGGCAAGAAAACTAGCACTCTCGTCCATGTAGAAATTCCTTAAGACAGCAATCCTGTGCTGTCTTCAGGATATGAATGTTGGAACCAACTGTCTAGTTCAAGACCCTCTTCTCCAGTGTCTAAGTGGGTGACCTCTGGAGGTTATGTCCTTTACATGCTTCAGTTTTCTCATCAGTAGAATGGGATAGTGGAATCTACTCCATAGAAGTGCTGTGCTGATATTCTGAGATAATTCATAGATGCACTTAGAAGTGGCCTGAAACTTCTTTTCCTCTATTATTAGCTCAAAAAAGACATTCTTCAGTCTATTGGGACCTATTACTAAGTATATTCTTCTTAAATTTCTGATTTTGGTGGATAACTATAATGTATCTTCTCTACTGAAGATTTGTTGTTGTTTTTGAAGAAGAAGAAGAAGAAGCAGCTAAATTTGTGGTCTTATTTGGGTTGAATTTCTTAATCAATTAAAAGAGTTGCCTAAATGATAAACTATCAAAATAAAAATATAAGTCCCCCAACTTCAACAGCTAAAGATGCACTGGTTACTCTAAGGAACATAAACTGCAGAACTTCAAATGACTTTACTGTGTAGAAATCTGCACCTTGAGCACAAATGTTTGATAAATCCAACATGCTGGATTTCCCTGCTACCAGACATTTTCTTACTCTGCTTACAGTTTATTTGTCTTAGTTAAGTGTGTTGCCTGAAATGAAAGGTTTTCCCCTATCATGTAATTACTGTTTTAAAAATAAAGCCAGATTTTTTTTATGGTTTGGGGAGTGCAAATATATAAGGCATGTTTTTCTAATTATGAAGCTGCTGTCAAACAGGTCTATAAAGCAGATGTACTTTGCAAATTAGAGGTTGAATCCAAGGTTCCTACGGCTCAAAAATGGCTCCTTCTCTGGACGCTGCTGTAGCCTGTGGCACTGAAAGCAGGTGTGGGGTGAACATATTGTCTCCAAGACCAAAGTTCTGTGTGTAATCCTTCCAGATGCAGGGCAGATCCAAATATCCTTCGGCAATCAGATTTCGTGTTGGCACCACCTGCTAGCAAAGAATTTGCGGAAATTGAACTATGGCTGCTTGATCTTTCAAGACTCCCATAGACCCAAGTCCCCCTGACATAAGGACTTGGTTTAATTTCTCAACCTGTCAGATAGTTCATCTCGGGAACTCTTCTTGCTTTGCTTTTTTCTACTTAATTCCTTCTGCTGATAACAGCTTATAGGTTTTCTGAAAGATCTGAAATACTCTTCCTAATTCAGTATTATCATAACTAGATTTCTGATGATTAAGCTTACCACGTGAATCAAGGGCACTGCAGGAAAACTGCCTTGTGTGGTATGCATCAGGCTACCTCATTTATAAGAACTACAAACCTCTAATTTACTGGAGAGAAGTATACTCAGCTTCTGTCTTCACCCCCCACCCTCAAATTGCACCTAGAAGAAAAATATATTGAAATATCTTTCAATTTATTTTTGAGATTTAATGTCATATTTATCTGAAGGAAATTTTCCTCCAGTTCTCTTTTAAATTGAAGCTATTGAATGACTTTTTTCCTGGAGGGAGAATAATGTCCATCTTCTACTAAGTAGAGTCACTTAGATGACTCTCTCTCCCTGACCATGAAAGATGGGAGGAAAATTAAATTCTGTTTGTAGCTGAATACTGCTTATGAAAATGGAGAAAGACAATCAATATAAGAAGTTAGTGCAGCCAGAAAATGGGAAAAAGCACCTCCCTTCATACAGCAACCTTCAGATATTTTATTATAACTGCTGATTTCCATGCTGGTCAAGCAGGATGAGGTTCTATGGTTACGTCAGCACACACCGGGAAACCTGCCTAAAATTACTCATGGTTCAGTGAATGTCCTTGATTACAATTTAAGTCTTCTCTGCCCAGGCCAGTGACCTTGAGTCAAAGCATTACTTCATAGAAGTGTGTAGTTCTGGACCCTACATCCAGTAGCTCTTACCCCCCATCTACTATAAAGTCTTTATTTTCATTTTTTAGAAATACTTAACAAAAATGAGAAATCTGCCTCAGATCATATAACCTCTTGGTCATGGTATGGATGCTGATAACTAAAACCCACTTAGAAAGTACCAGTTTCCAAAGGTGGGAAATACATCTTAGGCATTAATATTAACTTCAGAAGTCAGTATTTTCATTCTGTGAAAGAAGTTTTGTCATGGAATGTTTTGTTGGAATGAAGATGAAAACTCTATCATGGAATGTGTAGAAACAAGGAGCATTTGCCACTAAAGAAAAGGAAGGAGGGATTTCAGCAAAGTTTCATGAAGATGAGGAAGCCATACTGCAGCTCTAAAACCCAAGTGTGCTAGGATTCAGAACAAAGCCCGGGAGGTAGAATGGATATGCTGAAGTTATTCCATGTCAGCTTTTGAGATATCTCTGGGAAAAAAAAAATGTAGATTATTTTTATAAGTTCAAAGGCTCATAAGAAAATCATGAACAAAGACTCCTAAATAATATATTATTTGCTCTTTAAAAAAGATAGAAAAAGATCACCAAAGGAAGTGCTAGAAAGTTTTTGACTAAGGAAGTTTTCCAGTTCTCGTATTTAACCATAATGAAGACCTCAGTTCATTGATATGTACATAATGAAATCTGAGCTCAGCAGTTCTTTTTGTTTGTCTTTTGTCTTGAGTAGTCCTCAATATTTAGAAATATACACACAGTACATTCTGTTACTAATTTTGGATACTGGATTTCTGACATATGGACCCTTGCTCTTTATCTAATTGTCAAGATTAATGAAATATATAGAAGTAGAGAATTTCTGGTTGAAGTTTTCAGAGAAAGATAACAAAGGAGTCAAAACTAAACCTATGTGATATGACAATCTAAGAAGGTCACTTTTGTTTTTAATACCAAGAACCAGTTATTTTGGAATAATAATAAAACAATGAGTTTATTGTAAGATTGTGGAGCTGGAATCCCAGACACACCAGTCCTGAGGAAAAAAACTTCCACTTCACACCAATTCCCCATCTGTTGATGGGAACTAAATGGAGAAAGGGTCAGGGGAATTAAACCACTCTGTGCCCTTGCAATTTGCAACCATCCTGTTTCGCTTTCTCTAGATCCACATGTCTCAGGATGAGATCACAAATGTCTTCCCCCAATCCGTATGCTGCTTCCACTCATTCATTTCTATTTATTGCAAAAATATTTATTGAGCACCTATCATTGGCCAAACACTGTACTAACCCTGGGGATACAGTGATTTGCACTTCCTGACAGGCTTCTGACTTCATGGTCCAGCGATCTTTGGGGACAGTGACATTTCTGATAGGAAGAGAAAGGCTCAAGCAGAAATTCTACCCAAGCAGATCTGCTGTCTTGCTACAACTTATGGAGGAAAGTGCTCATTAGGATCATGATGACTTAGATTTCTCTACAGTAACTTAGGAAGCTCAGCCATAGCTTCCCCATGAGTATCTCTCCTTTGCCTTTCCCTTTATGTTAGTGGGGCTTATCAACCCTGTCAGTCATCCTTGTCTGCAGTGGACTAAAAGGCCAGTTTTACTTATTACTCCCTCGCTGTCAACCTATTCTGTTCTACTTTTCTCTGTTTTAGGTTACTTTAAAAAAGAAATTGAAAAAAAAAAAAGAAAGAAAGAAATTGGCTTCTGATTTTGTCATGGTTCCTTTTTATGCAGAAGTTCCATACAAACTATTAAACTAATACAGCCAGTATTGTTGGATTAGACTAAAAAAGCAGAGACCAACATGGAAAGCGTAAGATTCTGGCAATATTTGGGTGGTCTTAGCTCCGAATCCAGCTAACAAGGAAATTTATTATAGACTGACCCCTGAAGAGAACAAAAGCAAAGCAGACTTGCTGAAAGTTGGCTTAGACTCTACTGTTCCAGGCCTTTCTCTCTTACCAGCTTAATCTCACTTGATTCTCACAACTTAATTATACTGATGGAAACCATGTGTAGGAAATTTTCCTCTACCACATCTAATTAGGTATATCCCCCCAAACTTGAACTTTATGTCACTGAAGTTTACTTAAGAGAGTCAAAGCTCTCAGTCTTACCTCATTATCCTCAGAGCTTCTTCTTCAGGGAAAGTATATAACATACCCTTTAACCCATAAGAGGTGTGACTTCTCAGGAGAAGAAATTCACAAGTAGAAAAAGAACAATCTCTAGACTGGCCCCAGTGCTCAGTATATGTGTACATTACAAGGGCGCCATGCATATCTTAAGAAACTGTCATGACCCCCAAATATTCTTACCTGGACTCAGTGTCTCTCCTTTGTCTTCACAACATTGCTGTGAGGTAGGTGGAGCAGATGTCACACTAGTTTTCACAGAGGAAAGTGGCAGCTTGCTGATTGACCTCTCAGAAATATGAGCAATCAAATGATATTAACATACCAAGTTCACTCCCTGTTTTATATGGATTACATCAGTGGCATTCTCATAGAGTGGGTGGCCTAGACTGTTGACCTTAAAAAAAAAAAAAAAAAAAAAAACTCTCTTCTCTGTTCTCCTCCCTACAATGTCTCTCCCCACAAAATAAAGGTAAATCAACTTTATCACATTAACAATGAGGTATACTCATCAATTAATTAGGTATTTACAAAACCTTTGAAAGTTGCTGAAAGGAATATGATAAGAAGTTTAAAATGTGGCCCCTGTCCTTGAGAATCTTAAAACTTAATTGAAGGAACAGGACATGGACACATTAACATTTAAGAGGTGATGCAGAGCTATATGTGATTGAGTGCCAGGTGAGTCAGCGTTACATGAGTTCAGAGGAGGGAAAGAACATAGTGGGCTTAACAGAAGAAGCTGCAGGACTATGATGAATGACTAAAATCAAGATCAGCCGGCTGAAGGGCTTCTCGTTGGGGACAACCTGATGAGCAAATTCTAGAGATGGAGATGGACAAGGTATTTTGAGGGACAGTAAATTAGTGAAATACAAATCAAAATTTCCATAAAGGTGAGAAGGAAAATTCTTTCAAGCAGATTGAGTGGGGAGTCTTCAATGCCAAGTTGAGGGATCTTGTTTTGATATGAATATAAAATCTTTTTTATTGTTTTGAATGAGAGAATAAGACAGGGATACTCCTTTAAGCAAAACTGATCAGATGCTCCATGTTTTGAAAATATTGGAACTTTTGCTTCAAGCTTATTTCCTCACTTGTTCAGTATGTATTCTTCCATAACTAACTCAGCCCTATGGAAATTTTGCAGATCTCCCCATGGAGTTCATGCCTCCTTGTTCTGAGTTGTCACAATGCTGGAGACATGATAACATCTGTGATGACTTTCTCTTTACATACCCCATTTTTACCAGTGGGCATGGCACTTGAATAGGTCATATCACCAGACTGTGGCTCCATTGGAAGCAAATTAAATAACATCACCTGTCATTTATCGAGTGTTTGTTCTGAATCAGGCATGGTACTAGATGTTTTACAAATAGTAATTTATTATCTGTAATCCTCAGTCATTCAACAAAATAGTCATTAACCCCATGTTACAGCTGAGGAAACTAAATTTCGCCCCAATTCTAATTGATGTTAAGTGGCAGTGATTCCAAGGTCCAAAGCCCATTCTCTTTGCTTCTACTGGCTATTTCCCCATGTTTTAAAGGCCTAGAGCACCTATCATGGTGCATGGTACATGAGAAAAGTCCAGCACATGTTTTTAAATGAAAGAAGGAAAAAGAACTTGGGAACACTAGGAATAAGTAGAAAACATAAGGCCCAAGGACAGATCTTCAGTTGGCAGAGCCTTGCTTCTGCCATCCACAGAAATGCATGCTTTGGTGACAGTGGGTGCCAGCCAGCTCTAAGTTGGTTGTTCTGCAGGAGGCTAGGGTCAGCAGGAGTGCTCACCAGCCTCACACCTTCCCCAGTCTCCTTCAATACAATGAGGGAATTGAACTAAATGATCTTTAAGATTCCTTATAACTTTTATATTCTCTTCTAGAATCTGAGAAAAATAGCATGCTTAAATTAGTTCAATGAGAAAGCAAATGACTGGTAGTCCTTACTTTGATCTTTCTTGGTTTTTTTTTTTTTTAATAACTTGAAAGGGACATTTGTTAGTGGAGATGATACTTGATTTGGCAGAATATTAGGCATTTTGGGAGTATTTGTGTTCAGAGATACTACCCAGCAGGCTGGTCCCACTCCACAGGTCTCCCACAACTGACTTAAGTGCCCCAAGAGAATCCTTTGAACCTCTCTATGAATACCTTTCCTCTAGCCCCTCTGCATAGGCTTACTGCTACTTTTCTTCTCCCGGGATCTGAGGGACATGAGACCAGATCTCTGCCTTCCCAGCCTTCTACCCATGTTGGAGGAAGTAGGGATCCTCTTTAGGACCCAACCTGAGAAAGCCACGCTGAGGACAGGCCTCTTCTTGGCAGGACTCATTGCATCTAGGCAGTTTGGGAAGTGTTGGGAGGATTTCCAGCTTAGATATAAGCAGAGTGCCCTGCTTTCTCTGTACAAAATTTTAATCATATTCTTTATCTCATTAGCAGATAAAGTTACTCTAAATTATCTGAAGACATTTTCTTTGCTCACATGTAGATAGAGCCAGGGTTTGTGTATGGAGAAGGATGAGTGTATGATCCAGTAAGGAAAAAAGAAGACCCAGGTGCTGACCTCAGTACACAAACTGTATTTTTAGAAGCCCCTATTATGTCATTTAAGAAGAAATAAGAGCCAATTTCTTCAGTTTATAAATAGACATGGCAGATTGATGTTTTTACCTACTGTGTCTTAAGATTCCAGAGGTGACGTTCAAAAATAACAAAAACAATTCCATTTGCCTAAGATTGTACCTGAAAGGCAGGAAGAAATCCTGTTATTCCCCATGACCCATTAGATGTTAAAATATATATATATGCCTCTAATTTTACCTTCGAAGCTGATTTTCTGGGGACCTGTGCCTGCTCGTGAGGATGTTAGAATTTAGAGCTTCACAGTAGTCAGGGAGCAGTTTTGCTTCCATTCTGTTTTGAATCATTTATTGTAAAATATATGTCATATGCCTCATTTGCTATAAAATCTATTTTATTGTGGTACTTAATTAATGATCACTTTGACCGTTTGTGGCAAGTGGCCAAAAATTTATCTTTGCCTTTTTTTTTTTTTAACTGCCAGTGTTTGAGAAAAGCAGATTAGGTAAAAACATATCAATCTGCCGTATCCATTAATAAATGAGAAATGGACTGTGATTTCTTATTAAAGTATATAGTAAAACCTTTTAAAATGTATTGTTTGTTTTGAATACTGAAAAAAATGCTGTGAAATTCAAAATTAAAATATATTATATATTTATAATGTAGACAGAACATGTATACATAAACTTTTAAATTATTTTGTGAGTTGATAGTGAAAGAATGAGAGAGAGAGACAAAGAAAAAGGTAAGGGGGGAGGAAAAGATGGTGGGAGAGGAGGAGGAGGAAAAAAAGGAGAAAATATGTTGATGTTTAAAATTTTTAATCTGTTGTTCGTAAGTAGAGTTGAAGAGATTCCAACACTGAATTCTATGCAAATAGCAAGAAATGTGTATGCCAAAATAGAAGATTCATTAATAACTTGTGTTGGTAGCAACATAGAAGTCTAACATTCTTTTCTTTCCCTAAGAACTTGTTTTTGATGAACAAGAAAGCTTCAGAGAAGTCGACTCTTCCCGGCCTTTCAGGATCTCTTTTATGATTTGGCTTCCACTGTGAGATCAACCCAAATGCTGCTGCCTGATATCAGAGTTTAGTTTGCAGCCCATAAATATGGAAAATGCAGTTTGTCACTTGCATTTGTTTTACACTTACAAATTAGGAGACACATTTACTGTACATATAGTTAGCATCCAGAGGTTTCAAAGCTAAGAATATGCACGTTCAAAATGTCTTTGCCTTATTTATGCTGTGGCTACCACATTTGTATAAACAGAAAATTACTCCATTCATGCTTTATTACTTCTTCTTTTGTACCACAGGCTTGACCCCAGTCATCATAAATTGAGAAATAGTGGGGAACTAATGGAGACAGATGGGAATATGGCTTGCCATTTACTCAAATTGGTAAAGTAATTAACCTCAAGGTGCTGGTTTGCAAGAAAAATTGTTGGAATATCTCAGGACGTCGGTAAACAGACTCCTGCTTTAACCAGTTCTGACAACTGCATCATAAACTAGACTTATTCTGTTCAATTGACCTGTCAACGTCTTGAGTCCAAATAAAGATTTGTATTACAATGCACTTGCTGAGAAGTGGGAGAACACCACTGTTTCTTTTCAAATGGGTTGCTGTTCTCTTCCTGCTGCATAGGAGCTGGACTGTCATAGATTCATTCTTCAGCTATTATATTCCTTAGAAATCTTCTATTACTGATTGTGTGACAGCTTCGTGACAGCAGATGGTAGTCATTTGGCTCCAGAAAATGAAATGAAAAAACATGGGCCAGGCTGGCTGGGCTCATTTAGAACAGCGGTGGACAGAGGCCAGATCTAGATTTTATTTATCCAGGGATGTCCTGAAATGAAGCCAGAGTTGTGTTGGTCTTGTGTTGTTCCCTACAGATTGAGGGGTGGGACTAGATTTCTGCAGATTATTATATAAATTAAAGGTGGTCTTTTAAATAGGGCTATTTGACCAAACAAAAGTATATTCCTTTTGAAAGCAGACTGATTTCCCTGACTTCTACCTACCTCTTTCTCTTCCCCACTCGCCCCTCTCCGTCTTCAGTCTTTGTTGAGAGAGCATTTAGATTTCTCTTTCCACATCATCAGCTGTGAGATGTTTCTATAGCAGTGTGTTCCATCTTCAGGACATGGCAGCTTCTGCCATAGTCAACTGAGTAACTGGGAGGAGTTTGAATCATCTTTATGGCTATTTACCTCATGTGTTTTAGTTCACAGTAAAAGCAGTCTTTAGCAGGCGGGCGGGCTCTTGGTTATCGATAGCCCATAAAACTTATCTAGAAGGGCATATGTCATGGGAATATAAAGAGTAATTTTTATCTCAAGTAAATATATCCATTCATGAAAGAGGAAAACTAAAAATATTTTGTGGTATCTCAATTTGAAGAAAACTCAGGTGATTCAGAATTAGGAGCTCAGGATTATCATAACTCTCCTCATGCACATATGTAGGAGAAAATAGTCACAAAGTGAGCAATCCTACTTTACTAATTTCACTTCAGGAAGGCAGCAACCTGAGAATTGAGCTGGGTGTGGACACAGGATGGCAGTGTTCTAACCCTGACATCTGCCGAGCTGGGCAGCATGAATTGTTCTATCTACAGGGGATCCTCTGGGAAGACTCAGAAGCTCCTGTCCTTTCAAAGGGGAGATTCATAACTGCCTTGAGTGAGTTGTTTATATAGACCCATTTTGAAGAATGATGACCAAATAATTTGTTTACTTGTCTTTGAGTTTTATTTAAAAACAAACAAACAAACCTATCTGGAAATCCATGGAATTCTTCCTTTAAAACAAAATACCCATGCTTCCTGCAAAATCTCCTACAAATAGAAAGTTGCCTATAAATTGAACCTTAGTTTCTCTTCATTCTTTGTAATATCTGATTTAAAAATACTTTGAATTAAGACAAACTAGAAGTCACCTTCACTTGAATGCTATGATTTGCTGAGCGCCTCTGAAGTCCTTTCTCTTGAAAAGTAAGTCTTCATTGTTGAACTCACTAGGAGATACATTCTCTGTCCTTTCCCAGGAATTTCCCTCTGAGGTGAACATATTCATCTTTATTGGAATCTTCTCTCTCTGAACTCACGTCCTAATCTGAGTTGCTTTTTCTAAACAACAAATGTTGACATTCCAGTCTCCCCATCTTGCCCAAGGCTCCGCCACTCATTCCTCCAACTGTGACCTTCAAAAACTGGAATTCTGCTGGGTGCAGAGGAGTATGGCTGTAATTCCAGAAACTCAGGAGACTGAGGCAGGAGGCACAAGTTAGAGGCTGACCTGCCTCAGCTACTTGGTAAGATACTCAGAAACTTAGTGAGGCTCTGTCGCAAAACAAAAATTTTTTAAAAGAGGTCTGGGGATGTAGCTCCATAAAGCATCTCTGGGTTAAATCCCCAGCAAAAAAAATGAACAAACAAACAACAACAACAAAAAAAACAAACAAACCTGGAATCCTCTAAATATGTCTTTGTTTCTTTGACTCCATGCCTAATATTTTGGGTTTCTCATATGTATGTGCATACACGAGTATGTGTATACATTTGGTGTATGTGTATAATAAACAGTTTTAATAGAGCAGCATGGTATTTTCATCTCATCAAATGTCTAGTGCTATACAATCAAGGTATAGTCTCTCAATAAAAGCAGTAGGAGTTAAAGAAAATGTCATGAATTCAAGGCGGCTATATCTAAATTGACCTCCTAAGAGTGAACTCCAAAATTACAAGGTCATGTACATTAGGGTATAACTTATTAAAAAATAACATTATGCAGTTTTGGAGCTGACTTCATCATGAGTTAACTTCCAATTTAAGGCTATGTAGGTTACAATTCATGGTTTCTGCTTCATATTTTGTGGTTGATGACTACATTAACTTAAATGGGTGATGACTTCACAGATAACTTCAAAAATGCTTTTAGGGTGCCTTCTGCCTATGACTATTTCCATCATTAAATTAACCATGAGTTAATGTGTGACTGTTAAAGAAAACACAAGGCAGCATTTTGCAGTGATAGCTAATGGATTAGAATGGCATTAAATATTTTCCTCCTGGCAGACATAACATTTTATAGTTTGGCTTTAAAATAAAGAGTATTGTATATACACTGTAATTTCATTCAGTTATTTCTCAGTCTTTGGCACCTCCATTGGCTAGTTCAAACTTTATACCACCATCAGAAGAGAGTGCATTTAACTTATTGCTGTCTCTTATTAGGCACATGTTCTCAGCAGGCACCAGCAGCCATGGCAAATGAGAATAAACCCAGTCTTAAGTGGGCACCTTTCCATATATTTCCATGTCCACATGTCTGTCTGTTATATTTATGTGTCTATATTTATTTGCTCCCAGCCTATGAGAAGTTGAGCAGTTTAAACCCATTTGTTACCTGAATTGTTTTCTCCTGTTTTAAAACATTTTAATTTATAATCAGACAAGAAGAACAGATGTAAGAGTTGTAATTTAATCATTTTATTGCTATCTTTGTATATTTTGAAGAATTAGGTATTGTACTCATGGGAAGTCGTATTTTATGCCTAGTTGGAAAAATGAATAATGTAATAATATGCAAAATGTAAAGTTTTAGAACTTCACTACTGAGTAAGGCATATAAACTAATGATCTGGTTAAGGTCCCCTGTGCACCATAATAAATATGGACTAAATTTGTCATTATAGCTTTAGACAGAGGTTTCAGGCAACAGATTTAATTAAATCCTTTTTTAATATTCATACTTCTAAACTGCATAATTCCCTTCTACTGTAAAACTGAGTGCTATATTAAAACAAACAAAAACGGCAGATTACTAAATGGATATTAGCGTGAAGTCAATAAGCATTTAATTCTGGAGAGAACTCAGTGAGGAGAGAGGAAGCTTTGTGGAGCGCTCAGGAGATCGTAACTCAGATCTGCGAAGCAGTTCACAGAGGCTTCCTTCTGTTTTCACGCTGACTTTTGTAGGGGAGGTTAATTAGTTATTTGTGGAACTCATAAAAGACACAGGGGCAACACAAGAAGGCCTTTTGTTAACCATTGAAGAGTGACAGTTATTGAAAAATATACTTCAAAGCCCAAGAGGAATTGGGTTGATGACATTGAGGTAGTCTAGAATATGTGGATACTGATAGCATTTTGGAAGGTTAAATAAGAAGATCCTTATTCTGGAAGGTCTTGTCCTCCCATGATACCCAGCCCAGGGACTTGAGTTTCCCCTAAACTATAATATCTCCTCCTAGATACATGCACAGAGCAAATCTGGATGTTTATGTTCCTTGTTTTTATGTGGTTAAAGCTCCATTCTGAATATTTTCATGGGAACTTTTTTGTTTTTTTTCCTAAGGAGGGTCAAGTTATCCACAGACGAACTACATCTTAAGCCTTTGAAAGAAATGTTTGACTAGTGCTGACTTCATGGGCATCTTTGTTAAATAACCAAATCAACTTCTACTCCTCCAAAGTAATTACTTGGGTCAGATTGCCTTTGGAATCTGTAAGTCGGATTAAAATCTGATTAAATAGTCCCTTACTGCCTCAGTCCGGCTGCAGCAAAATAACCGGGGGTGACGAACAACTTGTGTACATTGATACAGCAGGGTGGGAGCCGTTTATTGTAGGACAGGAGGGGTATATATACATTATACACAGCTTATCTTAATTAACATAAACTAGATACAGCAGTCAACCAATAAGGAATCTCCACACTTAATGGCTTGATGGCGTTACTTCACAAACCACTCCCTCTGGCAAAATGCCAGGCGCCATCCTGACTTGTTTACAGACCCTAACACCTTACTGCATTTTATCCACCTGTACTGGATTTCTGTACATACATATTTATCTGCTCCTTAATCAATTTTCTCCCCTCAAGTTAAGATTCCTCTGTCTTACTCATCATTGTTTAGATAGCACCTATCATCAGCAGTGCTTGCCACAATTTGGAACCAACAAGTGTAAGTTGAATGAATGGATTTTCATATCCAATAAATAACACTGTAAATTTTTGTAGCATAAAGCAGCATGGAGTGCAGCTAATCTTAGTCCCAAATTGTATGGATTGAAAAAATGGACTAAAGAGAGTTTAATTGACTTGCCCATGGTTATATAAAACTTATTGGATAATGCTGATGAAGGAAGAGGTGACTACCTTGTGAGACAGAGCAAGAGATAGATGGAAAATAATTCATACTGTCTGTCTTCGTAGTAGTTCACAGTCCATTAATAAGACAGTAAATATAAGCATGGAATCAATTAAAGAGCAATTCCAAGCAACAAAAGATTAAACACCAAAATATGTACGTCTGAGTTACACCATTTACCCTATTAAATAGGATAGGAAAAGCACAAGGGTGGTTGACCTATCTGGGAGGGGCTTCAGGGCCAGTTGTATGGTTTAACTGGACCTTGAAGGACAAGAGAGATGAAGCCCTATACACTGCATTCTGGAGTAAACTGAATTTTTCAGAACGTTCTAACAGAGAAGCAGTGAGAGAACAAAAGCATCTTGTGCTTCTACCCCACTAAGCACTTCTCCTGACCCCACTGGCTAACACCCAAAAAGAGAGCCGAACGCCTTCTTTCCTTCCTGTGTAGATTTGGTTCAGAGAAGCAGACTATCCACTCTGAATTTTTGTCGTGAAACAAGTTCACAGTTGATAATATGGTCCTGAAGTCAGGAGAAATGGATTCATTTTCATTTTCTATGACTACCTTTGAAGTTGTTGAGGGAGGATAATTATTTTCCCTCTTCAAAGTATTTTCTCACATCATTTTCCTGGAAATGACAATCGGGCAGTGCCCCAGGTTGGCAGATTCAACCTTAGTTTGATGAATGCAATTCCGAACACAGCCCTTGATTCAGCGTTAGTTTCCATGGCTCAAAATTCAGCTTTGCAGAGTGAATTGTCATGTATTTTTGGCAAACCATTTCTTCCTTCGACTTTAAAACCAAAAGAGGACAGAGGTGGTTCCAAAATTATTTCAAACTGGAAAGCCAGCTTGGAGATGAAGATCACATTGAATTTGATCTCCCAAATGTGAATGAGGAAATAAAGATGTCCAGAGTTCTTAATGACAGTTATCACATTGATTAATGTTCTTAAGACAGATACAGTTGTAGTCCTAGGTATGAAACCAAAGGCATCTTCTCTAGGACAAGCTGATTATGTGCTAAGTTACAACTATTCCTACAAAGTAACTTAGACTCAGTGCTTTCTTTTCCAAACATTCACCATATTTTGATCATCATAAATGACTTTTAGGAGTAAATTTCCTCTTAGAAGAAAGGGAAAATTGATTCCATCATATTTAACATAAGCATAAGGACTTGAGCCTCCAGGCACAAATAACGGCATCAAGATTTACTTTCCTGCCTGAAAAACCAGAAGAGAGGCAATATATAATTTTTAAAAATGATTTCCAAGTCACTGGAGATCAGGCAATGAAGAACAGTGATCCCTGAGAGACGGGAAACAGAAATGACTCTTACAACTTCTCCAACTTACAGAGAGAGTAGATATCTGGTAAAGCCCAGAGGACCCCCTGAGAAGAAATAAAACTGAGAGTGTGAGGACACCTGGCTGGAATTCCAGGGATGGAGAACAGCTAGAGAGACAGCTCTAGAAATTTGCAGAAGGTTTCCCTTAAGTATTCAGCTTAGCACTAATCAGTACTTGCATGTGAAGAAAGTAGGGAAGGCTGGGCTGGGGTTGTGACTCAGAGGTAGAGGGCTCGCCTAGTATGCGTGAGGCACTGGTTTGATCCTCAGCACCACATAAAAAAAAGGAAAATAAAGATATTGTGTCCACCTATAATTAAAAAATAAATATTAAAAAAAAAGAAAAGAAAGTAGGGAAGACTGTGGGGAGAACTATCAGAAAGGATTACAGATAATAGTACCCAGCACTCAAATAAGGTTAGAAACTGCCTGTTACCCCTAGTCAGACTAGAAAACATTAAGATTTACAGAACTCTGGGGAGAATATATGAAAGGGTCCTGTTGAGCAAGTGACATCTTTTGCCTATTATCAGGAGAAGTCTCTGCACTTTTGCCACTGCATCTTGATATTACAATTGCCAAGGAAAACACAACACATTCAAGCACTGGGTGGAACAATGCTTTACTCAGTCTCCCATGACCAGTAGGTCACTCTCAGGAGTCAATGCAGGGCATTTGTCTTTCATTCAACTTTCTTGTACTGCTGCAGAACCAACACCCACTACAAAAGCTGATCTTGCTTTCTTTCTCTTCACTATGTGAGTAAATCATTATTCCATCCAGTGCTCAACTGCGTTATTTTCCTTGGTGACTCAGATATCAAGATACAGTGGGCAAAAGTATTCAGACTTCTTTCTACTTTTGATAGTAAACAATGGATGCTTTTTACTTGACCGGTCCTAATTCAGGGAATAATTAACACGAATAATTAACCTTATCTGAATGCTGTTCCAGTCCCTCTATAAATCATAAAAGCAAAACCCAAAAGAATCAACCTGTTTCCAGATAATTTAAATACATCCCAGAACAAATCTCAGTACTACTTATAGGAACATAAGAATAGATGTGACCCAATAATGTAAAATCCACAATGTTACATTACAAAAGTATCAGATATGGAAAAAAAAAAGCAGGAAAATATGGCCTGTAATGAAGAGATAAGTCCATTTCAAAACTTACTCAGAACAGACACAGATGTTTGAATTAGGAAACAAGAATATGAAACTGGATACTGTTATGTATTTTATGTATTCAAACAGTTATGGAAGCTATAAAAAGAGACACAAATAGAATTCTATAGATGAAAACTCAAATGTGAATGGGATTAACAGTGCATTGGGCATCGCAGAAAAAATATCAATCACCTGAAGATATGCTAGTAGAAACTATCCAAAATGAAATATAGTCAGAAAAATTTGATTTTTAAAAATGAAACAGATTATCTCAGTGAGCTGAGGGACAACTTCATGGATACTGAGAATTTTCCAAAATTGGTGAAAATTATAAATCCACAGACCCAAGAAGCTGGATGAACCTAAAGCACAAAAATACAAAGGAAACTACACCAAAGCACAGTTAGTTTCTTATAACCAGTGATAAAGAGAAACACCCAGAGAAAGAGGAGCCAGATTAAAAAAAAAAAAAAGGACACCTGACATCAGAGGAAGAAACGTAAGGTTTATAGCAGCTTTCTCATTGGAAACTGTAAAACAATGTCTTGAAAATGCTCAAAAGAAAAAGAAAAATGTCAATCTAGAGTTCAATACCAAGTGGAATGAGATGCTAACAAAGGTACAAAGAGCATTGGAAATGACAACATGAGTAAGACTGTACAAATTTTTCCAATATTTAATTCTCCTTAAAAGATAATGGATAGACCAAAAATAATGTGAATGCAGTTTGGGATTTATAGCATAAGTAAAAGTAAAATGCATGATAAAACTCACACAAAGTTCAGGAAGGAAAGGAAGAAGTATACTATCATCAGGCTCTTTTATGTGAACTGGTATACTATCACTTGAAGACAGACTGTATTAAGTTAAAGATGTGTACTATAAACCCTAAAACAACTGCAAAAATAACCAAGAGTTATAGCAAATAAGCCAACTAAGTGCATAATATAGTATCGTAAAAAACACTCAGTTCATCCAAAAGAAGGCAGGAAAAGAAGGGAGAACAAAGAACAGATGTGACAAATAGAAAACAAATGGCAAGATGATGGATTTAAACCTAACCATATAAATCATCATAGTCTACTCAAATTAAAAAAACAGAGATTGTCAGGTTGGATAGAAAAGCAAAAACCAACTGTATGCTTCCTATACGAAAAAAAAAAATCCTTTAATTATAAAGACGAGATAGGTGTAAACATATGGAAAAAGATATATCATGTTAACACTAATAAAAAGAATGGCTATGTTAATATGAGACAAAAAGTAGATTTCAGAGCAAATAATATAACCATGAATAAAGAAGGTCATTTCAAAATGAAAAATGGATCATTTCAAAAGAGAACACAAGAATAACAAATAATACTTACGGAGCTTCAAAACATATGAAGCAATATTGATAAAACTCCAGGGGAGAAAGAAACAAACTTACAGTAGAAGGTTTAGAAACCCCTCTCTTATAGACACAAAAAATCTGTAATGACTAAAAAGGCTTAAACAACGCTTTTAAACAATTTGACCTAATTGGTATTTATTTCAAAATAAAACAAGAAAACAAAACTCCATCTGATAACAGCAGAGTGCACATTCTTTTTAAATGCATGTGGAATATTTATGAAAATAAACCATATTTAGGGCCATAATATAAGTCTTAATGAATTTTAAAAGATTTAAGTCATTCTAAGTGTGTTCTCTGACCACAAGGAGTTATCTTTAGAAATCGCAACCGAAAATATTTCTAGAAAAGCTTCAAGTTTTGGTAACTAGCACCTTTTGAAATTACTCATGGTTCAAGGAAGTTATCAAAAGGGAAATGAAGATGTATTATGAATGAAATAAAAATGAAAAGAAAATTTGCAGATTTTGCAAGACATCACTAAAGCAGTAGTTGGAGCGAGATTTATAGCACTAAATTCTAATATTAGGAAACAAGAAAGATTTCACATCTGTGTCATCAGCTTCTATCTTGAAAGCTAGAAAGGGAACAACAAATTACATCCAAAATAAGCAAAAACTAGAAATAATGGAGATCAAAAGTGGAAATCCATGAAATAGAAACTAATAGAGTAAAGCAATGAAGCAAAAACCCTGTTCTTTGAGAACACTAATTAAAGACTCTTGGTTAAGTGGGAATAAAATAGAACTTTCTCAAATTGATGAGAAGCATCTGCAAAAACTTGTAGCAAACATCATACTTAATGTTGGGAAAATTAAAGCTCCCTCCTTATATTAGTGAGGGGGGGGGGAATGCTGTCTGCTCTCATCTCTTTAATTCAACATTGTACAGGAGGTTCTAGCTAGTGAAATAAAGCATGAAAAAGAAATTACACCATCCAGATCAGAAAAGAAAACATTTTTATGTGCTTAACACATGGTAATCTACATAGAAAATTTGAACTCACAAAGAATACAAGTAACACGTAAATTTAGCAAGATTGAAGGATATAATATCAACATATAAAAATCTATTGTATTTCTGTGTTCCTATACATGTAACAATCAGAAATTGAAATTAATAAGCAATTACCATTTATAATAGCATTCCTAAACACTTAAGAACTTATAGGGACATGCACAGACCTAGTGTAGTCAAAAAACTTTGAAAAATAAAAGGTTATTTTGATAAACATTATAACATAAATGAATTGCAAAATAATTATGATTAGTGAACTAAGATAAGACAAAATAAGTATTGTTTTAGTCAGCTTTTTCACTGCTGTGACTAAAGGATCTGACCAGAACAATTTTAAAGGAGGAACACAGTTTCAGAGGTCTTAGTCCATAGAAGGCAAGTTCTATTCCTCAGGGCTCCAGATGAGGCAGAATATTAAGGCAGAAGAGTATGACAGAGGAAAACAGCTCACATGTTGATCAGGAAGCAAAGAGAGAGACTCCACTTGCCAGATACAAATATATACCCAAAGCCATGCCCTAATTCCCAGCTCTCCAGCCACTCCCTACCACTTCAGTCACAGCTCAGTTAATCCCTATCAGGGGAGTAAATCACTGATTGGGTTAAGGCTATAACCTTCTTGCATTGTCTCACCTGTGAGATTTTGGGGGACACCTCACATCCAAACCATAACAAGTATATATTATGATTTCATATACAGTAAATAAAATTGTAGAAATGCAAATTAATGTGTAGTGACAGAGCACAGGTGAGTAGTTGCCTGTGAATGGCAGTGGGTAGTGGAGAGACATGAAGGGATACATTAGTAAAGGTGCATAAGGACACTTTGGGGGTAATGGATCTATTTTTCCATTATCTGGACTATGTAAAACCTTCACAGATGTATAAATATATCAAAACCTATCCAATTGGTTTTGTGCATTTCACTGTGTGTCAGTTATACCTCTAATAAGATTTCTAGGAATATGTAATGGTTAGCACTCTGACAATCAAAAAAATATCTCAAGGTAGTTAGAAAAAATTAACATTTTATATGACATTCTCAGTGGCACAGAATAGGCTATTACTAATGTCTTATAGAAAGTGCAACTATTAGGTTTCTCTTTACATTTGTATATTTTACTGCATTCTCCTGTCTAGCATTTTCTTTTGTTCTTGGCTCTCATTTAGGTAAAACTTTCCACTGTTTTTTAATCAGTGTTGTGTGTGTCGATATATTTCAGTATTAGGTAATATCAGGTTACACAGAAGTGAGAATAAGTTTCTGAAATGCAGAGTTGATATGTACAGACATGGATATATAGCTCTCCTGCTTTTAGTTTTTATCATTTGTTTAAAATACGTAGTGAATAAAAGATGGACAGCTTGTGACTCTAGAATGAGGAGTTCAGGTTTGAGAGTGTACCTCAATTCAGAATGACAGAGAACATCATAAACTAGTGTAATGAGACTCAATTCCCACCTGTGCTCAGAGTCATCTTTAGACAGTAAGAGCCCAGCTGAGAAGGCTATTGAAAGGATAATAATTCGGCTAATAATTTGGGTGTTCTGTCCCCTTGATCATTTTCACTGCATGCTTATATTCAGCCATCCACTGTCAGGAAGACCTCAGCTGGAATCACCAAGACAGAGCAAATATGGAACTAAAGAAAATGTCCTCAAGATCCACACCTGTAACATCTCACTGGGTCCACCTGGATTAATCCAGTCTCTTCCAAGACTACACTGGACACGTTGCTCATCTTTGCAGTGTCCAGGTTCACATATATTCAGTTTCATTTCACCACTCATCTTTCCCTGCCAAGAAGCTAATCCTTCTCACTATCTCACTGAATTATTCTGATATTTTTTAAAGTTAAGCTTTTTCTACCTTAATTTCAATCTTTGTAAAAATAGTGCTATTTTTTATACTGACCACATATTTACCAGAGTTTTCTGGCATGAATATTTTTGGGTAGGGAATGAAGCATAAGTGGTACCAAATACAAATTTGCTACCGATTTCCTGAATTCACCCTTATGAAAAAGACCATTGGATAGTCTTTGACTAGGGACTTGCTACTGCTTTCAGTGAGCTGCCATCACCTCTATGTACTTTGGATAAGATGTTATGGCTCATGGGTTATTCTCTTTTTCTTTTTCAACACAAATGTATTTGTACATCATCATAGGTTCCTGTCTTAATTCATAAAGGTAACCATATTTTCTTCCAACTGGAAAAAAAAAAAGAAGTGAATTGATGAAAGCAAACTAAGGGTCTATATTCTCTTCTCGGTAGGCTTGGCAGCATTAACATTAATGGGAGTTACAAGTGCATCAAGAAGCAAGTTCATTCCTAAGATGTAAGAGCTCCAGCCATTTGAAATTAGCCTTTGTGGGTCTCCTGTGTTCCACAGCACCAGGGGCTAATTCTTATTCTTTTTCATCTTTCCCCTTTCTTCACTGGGCACTGATGCCTCGTTACACACTGTTCCTCCCATTCTGCAGCGCTCAGTTTCTGCCTCTGTCTGGCCCAATCAGGAGCTTGCAGGCATCATCCCCCAGATGTCCCAGTGCTGGGTGGGGGAATGGTGATTCAGAACAAGGGCTTCAAAATACTCATATGTTTATTTAAGTCTTTATCTCCTTAACCAAATGCAGTGTTACCTAGAGAGAAAAAAATTAGAATCGTTCAGTTAGAAGAGTTTTTGTCTAATCTTTTAAATCATTTTTCTGACTACCAAGTTTGTGACAGCCATTTGCTCTCGTTCCCTTTATTAGTGATAGCTCGTAACACTCCCTCCCAGACTGGTATTTGAAGTAAGCGTGGGAACCTAGGAATAAGAAGAAATGAGTTCAAAGACTCTCAAAATGAAAGAATATAAATTTACTAATAAAAGGGGAAATGATATCTCAAACTACTTCTATCTGCCAACTCCAGGTTTGTCTTCCCAGAATAGCATATGTCTATTTAGAAAGTTAACTATGCTCTTCTTCTGTGTATAGAGTCACTAAATAATTCCATTTGCTTTGCTGAAAGATGATCTTTAATGATATTCCTCTCCATAGACTCCTCATTGTGCCAAGTTTCACTGGCAAACTACCTCTCAGAAGCTCACAAAATAAAGTTTTTCTCTCCTTTTTTTTTCGTAATTTTATAAAAAGAGGGTAATTTTTTTTTTGCCAAGACCAACAGATAGAGATGGATGCTCTTGAATGACAAAAACAAAAAACAACAACAAAAGGGAAACCACAAAACTATCATTATGATTCTGTCCTTCAGTAATTTATAACTCACTAACATTTGAAAGTGTTTTAAAATGACACTGTTGATTGGCATGAAATAAGGGTCACAAAAGCAATGTGCCTGGAAAGAAATTTCATTTCCTTTTTCTATAACTTTCCAAACCTTGCTGAAAAATGAAAGTTAGCTTTTAAGCGTGTTTCTATCCTAATCCCAGAATCAAACTTAACTTCATTTGATTACAAGGTTTGTAATTCTAAAGCTGAATATTTTTTTCAAATATCAGGTTGTGAATTAGCAAGGATCTAGGAAATTTAAGTTAGTAGCAATGCTGAATTTCAATAAGATGTTTAGACCAGGGTTCTTTCTAAAGATTTTACTCGAGAATTCAAGGCAACTGAACAAAGGAGCAGCTTACAATTTTATTCCAGCCAATTATGCATACTTTTATCTTCACCCTGTGTGCTCTCAAAATCAAGAGTGAGATGTATGCAAGAAATCTTCTACATGGAAGAATCACTCATGTCTCCTAATGCTCAGTTCACAAGTACTGGAACATCATACACTGGAACACTTCCTCAATAACTCATAATGCATCTGAGTAGATGGGATCCTAATAGTTAATAACTGTCAATAGACCTCCCTAACAACACAGAGCTCTGGCTGGCCCCAAACACCAGGATTGTTGTAAAAATTAAATCATTATGAAATAGTACATGGTAAAATATTTTGCAAACTACCAATGGCAGAATGGAGCAGTACCAGTACTAGAAAAAGAGGAATAATTTTTATTGGATACTAGAGACCCACTGAGACAAACTGGCTACTTGATTGTGGTTGTTTTTGCCTGTGTGATAGTTGTTATTAAACAAATGTTTGACAACACCTAAATGTTGTTAATATCATAAAAAAAACAACTATGGAGAACAAGTGAGATGTGATGCCTACTTTGGAGAAGTAGTTAGGGGCCTGGGGGGATTCAATATAGAAGGTGAAGTGTGGTCTTCCCTCTAGAATTACAGACCCACAAGAGGGCTAACTAGCATTCTGGCTGTTCAAGGAGCTACTGGTTACTTACAACAAATGACTCATTTTCCTTGAGTACATATTTTCCAGTCCTTCATGTGAATGAGAAGTAGTTGTCTGTGAAAATAAATCTGTGTTCAAGATGAAGAAGGCTAATTTTTCACTTATAAAAATTACTTCATAACAGACACTAGTATGGCAATATGTAAATCAGTGGATGTGTAACCGATGTGATTCTGCAATCTGTATACGGGGTAAAAATGGGAGTTCATAACCCACTTGAATCAAAGTGTGAAATATGATATGTCAAGAACTATGTAATGTTTTGAACAACCAACAATAAAAATTTTAAAAAAAATTACTTCATCATCAGTGTTTCAGTATTCAAGTAAAATTAGTGATATTGTATTTTTTTAAAATGATGGAGGAGATGATTATTTTACTTTTTGTGAAAACTTATTTAAATTAGTTCATTTACCTTAGCACAGTCTACAAAGAAAGCTATATGAGAGAGGCAATCAATTAAAAATAAATGAAATCATATCTTTAAAAAAATTAGATTTGAATTCTTGGATGGAATGAATTTAATTATTACTCTGACAGAAATGAGAAACTGGGTGGCCTGGCCCTGCAGGCTCTGAGAGAAGTGGCCTAATCCCTTGGGCTGGAGCCTGTAGGGTCTGCCCCAGATGACAGGTGGAAACCTTGGGACACCTGTGTCAACAGCCACTCTGCCCACTAGGCACTTCTGCCTTTCCGGTGTGTTCATTAGCTCTGGAGACTGTGGAGGCTAACAGAGAGAGAAATAGAGACTGGTCAGAAAGCTCCTGTGGCAGAGAATAAAAAGAGTTAAAAACCGTTCCTTGTGGACACAAATGAAGCCCGCAGCCAGCTGATCGCTCTCTCCACTCACATTTGTGCTCAGATGCCTGGAAAGGTCCATCTGAGGCCCTTCTTTGTCCCTTCCTGCATTCTGACTTCCCCAGCCCCAGAAACCTGTTGTCGTTTCTATCCACACTGGCACCGACACGGTTTTCACCTCTCCAATTACATCCACTTCCCAGCAGATGTTCTGTGGCAAAGTTACAAAGCATTTACGTCACTTTTTTTAATTAATCAAATTCTCTTGCAGAGGGATTTTAGTTCATCTGGCTTTAAAGAATATTATTGCTGAAAAATAAATATACCTACTTTTTAAAAAATGATTCAGGGAGGGGAACCCATGGCTTCATGCATGCGAGGCAAGTGCTCTACCACTGAGCTACACCCCCAATATACTTAGTTTTAAAGTTCTTTCTTGTAGGTTCAGACGATGGAGGACAGGAGGCTTTTAAAGTGTGGCATTTTATTTAAAGATACCTTTCCATTTTTGAAAAAGCATTTAAAAGTTAGAGCATGCATTTGCCAAGACTGGACGACCTTCCCCCAGTATGTAGATGATTCTATTTCTTCTTCTTTTCATCTCATAAGAATGTGTATGTCCCAGGATGATAAATATGAGGCTTTTATCTCTCACAATTTTTAACAACAATCACTGGAGAAAGAAGTATTCAGGTTTCTGAATTTTCTTCTTTCTTTCCTTCTCCTTTTAATAGAAGATAAAAAGAAAGGGTATAAAAATTCCATCAACTACAAAAACAGGTTTCTTGGAGCTTGCTGTTTTTATTTGTTTCATATTTTATCTTCCTGGTAGAGATCAGGCAGTAATGCAAAGTATATTTCAATAAATCACTACTAGGCTTAAACCATTGGGGATTTAAATATGGATATGTAAAAGGAAGAGATTGAATAGTCCAAATTCATACTTCTTATAGGTGGGAGAAACCAGAACCCATCAGACAGATCAACCGTAGGACACATGCATCTGGCCCTGCAAACTCTGCCTTCCAGAAACAATGTTTCCCGGGTTATTTAGAATCTCTGGAACTAGTTATGACTCCATAGGAGACAGATCCTCTGAGGATTTGTGAACAAGGATAAGCAGGTATCAGAAGGTGAGCCTTCTCTCCCCCTGTATTACCAAGAAGGTTGAAGTTCTTGAGAAACACGTTTATTCCCATCCCCTCTACCCCATCTACCAGTCAACTTTTCCAGCTCGTATCCCAGGATTCCCACAATGTGTTCTCTATGCCCTTCCCACATTAGACAATTTGGTGCCTCTTAACCATAACTTGAAGCTTCCCTCACTTTTCTCTGTTGGTGCCACATTCTGTTCCTTTTTCATCATTGTCCCTCATGTTCTCTCATGTCTCTCATGTTCTACCCCCTGCCCCACCCAGCTCTCCAGCCCCATTCTGCATTCAAAGGAATGTGCCTGCTTCCATGGCTTGTGACCCACCAGGAGTCTCTGCCAGTCTTCTCCCCTTTACATATCAGGTCATTACTGCTCATCCTTGGTACACTCCTCCACAAAGCCTTTCCTCATTCCCAGAGCAAGAATCCGTGGTTCATCTCTTCGTCAAAATAGGTCTTTCAAGTTCCAATTAAATATACTACTTTATGCTGCCTTCTTTGACCTCATGGCTTGTGAGTCCCACTTCTGAACCTCAGTATTGCTTTGTGCATTTCCATAATGACACTTTCCTTCTTCCTCAAAGAGTAGTCACATGTGTGTTTCTCTCATCACCTCTACCTACCAGATTCCAAATTCCTTAATGCCAGAAATTCATTCTGTCCCCTACTGTAGGTATCATCTAGTTGGTTCTGCATGACTTGCGAAGCTTTCATGGTCTCTATAACAAGACTAAAATACACTAAGCTCTTGAAACAAAACAAAATAAAAGCTATGGAAGACCCAAGTGTATAAAAATGGGGATTTACTCACTAAACCCATGCCCATATAAAAATTATTTTACAGTCATTTCATGTATGTTATTGGGATAAATAGTAACTATTCATGACCTGATTGAAAGATAATATTTAAGTATCTCTGAATTAGAGCTCTTGCTGGATAATATTTCCTGACACCTCATAGAGGCACCAAAACATTTGTGGAAGTGATTAACCACCAAATAGGCATGATAACCTACCTAGAACTTTCAACAGAGAATTTCAAACATAATTTGGGAATAACATATGTGTAATGTGTTAGCGGGTAGAATTGGGCATCCTCACTACCACCCTTAATTTCCTCATGATGCCTTGAGTGACAGCATGGAGAGAAGAAAAAGTGGAGCCCTGGAGAAGTAAGGATGGCAGGGTGAGAGGTCAGGCCACTGCAGGCCTTGCAGCCACACTGGTATTTCAAGTCAGAATTCAGCCTAATTCAGAAATCATATTTTTAGCCAGCTGGGGTCATAGATCTCAGCAGTTTAAAAAACTGTTACCAGTTTGTCAACTATGTGAAGGTCAGAACAGAATAAAAATAAAGTGCTCAAGCTATTATTCTAGTTATTCAGCCCGTAACCCCAAATTTCAGAAACAGAGGTTTTGAGAACCTAGATATTTCGAAATAACTGAACCTTTCTCAAATTCAATCATTTAAAACGTATTTTGAATCTGTTTAGTTAAAAGTTACAGGAATACAGAGATGAACATTTCTTCATCCAAATTTGCAAAGAATGTACCATTCAGCATATACTAAAAATTATTGCAGGGCAAAGCAGAATGATAAGAACTGACATGAGAATTGTAGGAAAAAAATGAACCATGAAAATTGAGAGGAGATGGAGATACAATGATGAATTCACAGAAGAGGGTGCCCTAGACCTGGGCGTTGAGAGATGGGTAGGTGTTTAATGAGTAGAACTGAGAAAGACACTGTGCTAGGGGAAGAGAACATTGGTTAAATGGGTACCAAGATGGCACCCCGCCGCACAGAGGATAATACATAACCCACTGTGGCCTAGGGGTTAGGTTTGTGTTGGGCAATAGGCAGTATATATTGGGACCTGATTTGAGGGAACAATAAATATAGACTGAGGAGTTGAAACTTTACCTGATATGCAATGTAAGACATTAACTAAGTAGTACTAAGACAGATTCAATTTGGCTGTAATGCAGAGGACAAATTTTAGGAGTAAGATGAGAGGCAAGAGGATGAAGGAGATGGCACAGTAGGGCTTTTAGAGGTGGATGCTCAGAACTAGAGGAAGGGCAGCGGGCTTGGAAAAGGATTGAGGAGTCATTAAATACTTGAGAGGAAAAGGAAAGTGAGGGAGAGGATTTGAAAATCACCTCATTGTGTCAACACTGGGGACTGACTTGGAAAATGAAAGTACTGTGAACAGAAAGATGGGCAGATAGAGATAATTTCCACTTTAATTCTGACTTAATGTGTCAGTCCATTACTGATCTTTCTATTTCCTGCATCATTTTTTTCTGTAGTTTTTAGTAATGCTGAAAGATAGCACAAATCAATCTGCTTTTCAGGTGGGGACCGAGTACCATATTTCAAATCTTGAACAAACAAAATGAGAACTCAGAGTCCAGGCTACATGCCAACTATCACAGCAACCATACATCCCTTCCCATGTAGTCAGTGTCTGCCCTACCTACCACCCTAATTTGATTTACTAAATTGTGGTTTTTAAAAGAAAAATACCAGAGACAGGAACATTATCTTTTACATGGTGGTACTTTTCCTTGACTTATTGTATTTTAGTGGGATTTTGATTTTCCCAGAGTTGGGAATTAGTACATTCAAGGCCAGTACTCTACCTCTGAGCTACCTCCCTAGCCCTTCAAGGGAAATCTTGCTGTAAGGAGTACCCGTTCCTGATGAGTCCAATAGAAAGCCCATTTTCCCTTCATAAGGCAGTCATAGTACTGGCTGGTGTCAGTTATTCCACTGTTTTTTTGTTTGTTTGTTTGTTTGATTTTTGGTTTTTGGTTTTTCTGCCAGTATTTCCCATCCCTCAACTCAACCTCCTGGGATGAAGATATTAGTTATTCTCTGTGACTTATTTATTCCCTGGAACATTGCAAACCCTGGGCTAATCGTGGTCCTGACTTCATAAGCTGGACACTTGGTCTTTTGGGAGTTGAGCTAGAAAGAGTCCATGCATTTTATAGAGGCCACCAGGCCCTGGCAAGATGAAGTGGAGTGTGCTTTGTATGAAGATATGGAGCACAGTTATACTACCTGCTCTGCACATTCTGAAAGATGTTCTTGATATTTTCTTTATTGGTGAATGTGTTTACAAACTCTGGCCATTGGCTGGTGTCGGGACCATGGTGATGCCTGCCATGGAGCACTCTATTGAAATGCAGAGGACTGAGATGACAAGGTGAGTTCACAAACCCAGAGCAATTCCAAGCTTGGCAGTTGTCACACACTGAAGTCACACTTTCCCTGTTTTTCTTGGCCTCTCATCAAGGAAGTGGATGAGTAGCTGCTTGGACAGGATGGGACGGTTTAAAATGCCTGCTGTGGTGAGGGGAAAGATCCTGCTTTTTGATGGAATCTCACTCACAGCACAGAGGGGCTGAGGTTAGAGCCACTCTTTAAAACGGCAACTATTTTTGTTCAGAAACGTGACATGATTTGCTGGTGGTGACAACTGATTTGACAATGACCAGTGATTTAGGTCTACCTCTAATAAGCGCATTAATCTGAGCTAAAACATAGTGATCTGTCATGTTTAGAGATACCTCAACATCTGGCTGACTTGTCCTCTGTCAGCCGAGTTTGTCCTGTGCAAATCTTCTGTCAAGTGAGGAAAAGAACTGTGGGTAGAAAATTACATGGCAGTTTTAGAGTTAGTGATGAATTTTTCTCCCAACATACCAGCTGTGCCAGCAACACTATTTTTCATGGCATTAATCAAATATCTTGCCTGCAGCACCTTCACTTTCCCAAAGGCTAAAAGATGAATCTGTCAAAAAATTTCACTGGGATTTGCCAACAGCTTTTCTAAGCTCAAATACTAGTCCAGGCACCTTAGAAGTTTGAGCAAGGCTTTTAGGGATAGCCTTGGGGAGTTAAAAGCTGTGTAGGGTAATTTTCCTTTACACTAAACAAAAAAATCGAAGCCTCCATGGCAAGCCAGTGTGATCAAGTCCTCAAATCTGGAAAAGGGCCAAACACTCAACCATTATTAATGTATTCCATTTACTGACTCATAGCAAATTTTTTTTTTAGTTGAAACTTTGAAATTAGCAAGGTACAAAAACAATTGAAGTCCGTGGAATGAACTCATTGCTTGCTCCTTGGGAAGGAAAATCCCAGATGGGAGGAAATTCAGAAAAAAAAAAGCCACACACCCACATTCCCACAAAGGTGCTACCCATAGCTGAATGTATTTGCTGGGATTAAGATCTATGAATCTGAATAGTTTTCATCACCTGTAATCTCTGTTCTATCTCTCTTGTTCCCAAGATAAACATGGCACATTTGCTTTGTGCCCATCAAAAGTAATGTACACTCCTTTTCCTTTTCAAAATTAATAGATGTGTTACAGTAACCACAGATGACCCTGAGATTTGCCCTGAATGAATGAGTGAAATCTCATGTTACACTGATCTAAAGTGTATTAAATCATTGGGCTCAAAGGCTGTGTCAAATTAGACATCCCAGGAAGGGTGATTTTTATAGTGTCTTCTCTACCCTGGTGACTGTTGCTTAAAAAGCAAAGACCATTCTTTTATGCTTTAGATAGCAAAGAGAGATCTTTAAAAGTATTTGCCATTTCATTTCACTAGCAGTATCTTCAAGGTTACTGAACAGCTAAAGAAAAAAAATGAGTGACACTTCCATCTTTCCACTAGTAACTGCCTTGTGTTACTTAGTGATAGCTGTTTAGATGGTAACTCAGAGGTCTAGCCCAGTGCATGAGACAGAGCAGGCACTCAACAGATATTTGTGCAATAAATGAATCCTTGGATCAACTACTAGTACACACACACACACACACACAAACACAGAGACATACACATACACACAAACTTAAGCAATGTATTTTCCCTCTGACCATCCTGAACAGAGAAGTGTCATCTTATCCAATACAGGTTTTGGAGTATCTAATCTGATTCTAATCCCCATTCCAGATATTTTATAACAATGAAATATTTTACTAGTATTGAAATTGATTAATTTGCCATGGGTTATAGACACTTGTAAGTTGTAGGTCCTAGAAAGACAAAGTTACTTTTCTAGCTAGTGCAACCTGGATCAGCAAGCAAACAAATCAGAACTTTTATGGCTGAAGAAGGTTCATGAAACATTAGGATTTGAGTAAAACTGTAAAGGTGTATAGAGAGAAACAGAGAGAGGTACTGTCAGTTGTGGGCAAAGCACAGGGAATTCATTCTCTATTCCAGGGGATTTCTTGTTCTTTGAACATTAAGTAGTATCTGAAACCTTTAAGACTAGGCTCAATTTCTTTTTTCTTTCTTTCTTTCACTGTTTCTAAATGTTCATAATCAACTAATTTATAGATACTATTCCTTTGATTCAGGTTTCAGTCTTACTTCACAAAGTTTTTTTTTCACTTGTTTGAATCAGAAAAAAATCAGCCCCATATATAATGTGAAATTTCTGATATTTATGTGACTTTTATCTGCCACCTATTGAAGAATATAAGTCACAATTTATAATTAAAATTTACTGTGAAATTCAAGACCTATAACCATTCATTTTGGTTTTGGGTTTTGGTCATATTTGTAAAAACCCATTAATGAAAGTTTTTCTCTGTTCCTGAAGTAGATTGAAAGAATAGCTCAGCCTGTTATTGCTTGTCTCTGAATGTGCTCTTAACTTATATGAAATGAGACAAGACTGAGAAGATTTGAAAAAAAAATAAACCACAACAACAGAGGTTTCCTTGAATTGATGTACTTTAGCATTATAAAGCAGTTTTCTTTTAATAATGGAAAGTGAAGAAAATTACATTAGTTCAGACAATAATGTATATGAAGGTAAGTTTGCATCTGTTTGTGTGTGTGTGTGTGTGTGTGTGTGTGTGTGAGAGAGAGAGAGAGAGAGAGAGAGAGAGAGAGAGAGAAAGAGAGAGAAAGAGACCAAGAGAGACCTGCATATCATGCTTTCTTTTTTAAAGCACACATATCATCAGGGATATTACATAGCTTGTAACAAAAAAAAAAGAGAGAGGGAACTGAGGAGATATTATTTTAAATTCTCTTGTATACCCAAAAAAGGTGTATTATTTGGAAGGACTTTGATAGTGGTGTATTTTATACTTTGACAACTTGGAACTTTGTAAACTGGCAATTGGGTATAGATGAAGGTATCCATTTATCTCATATATGTCTTGTTGAGGCAAAGCTGTCAGAAGAAATCTTATCACATGGTGCCCCATTTGTTTTCTGTGGTGATTTATGATGGTTTTGAAAAGGTCTTGTGATCCCATAGGCTGCCACGATTCTCTGACTTTTCTCTGTCAATGGATCAGATTTTTGACATTTTCTGAGAGCATTCAGAAAAGATTTGATAAATCAGCTTGTGGTGTTTATTTTAATTGATCTGAGGCCCATTCCTTCAAGAATTCATCAACTACAGTGACAGGGTCTGGATGTGCCACAGTGGAATGAAGGAATTGGGCTGGCCATGCCCCTGCAGTGATGATAGAGATATTGTGTTGAAAGTTTATGCGCACCAACGAGAAGATGTCATAACTAATTTAGTATGTTGTAAATCTTTTGACACAGATTCTAATTCATAAATCTCATCCATCACATGTGATTCATGAAACGATAGACAACCTTTGATGAGAAGGTACTTCTGTCTGTGTTCCAAGTTCCTTACATTTTTCCTTATTCAGAAATAAATCATTCCAGAACAACAGAATTCTATTATGAAAATGGAACTGTAGAGGTCCTTGGTTCTTTCACTCCTGTTCTCACACTTGTGACAAAGTAAAAACTCTCTCTTTAAAAATAAAGGCTTGTTTCTGTGAGAGCAAGAAGAGGTGTGTGTGCTCTGTATATGTGTGCATGTAGACAAAAATCTGAATATAGAAAGACACTGATTTCAAAGAAATAGAAAGGATGAATGGTAATTTTTTCTAGAATAAATTGACTTCAGGTAAAATGTGAATGTATGACAAAAAAATTGCTCATTTTAACTTTTATTTTAAAATTAATTTTAAAAGCCAACATTATTATAGATATAACTTGACCACTATAATGTCCCTAACATTTATTTTGTTCCATTTTTTTAAAGTTTACTTGGTCTATAAATTTATTTATTGGTGCTATAGGTAGCCTTATTGATTTATTCTTTTTCAACTTGACTGATAAATAGGTAATCATTTGTCTCAGAGCATCCAAAATCTAATGAAGGAGTGTTTGTGGTTTGTGCAATCTTAGCTAACAGAGTGAGTTTTCCTATTTTTTTTCTGAACAATTATAGATAACTGTAGCTTATTTATAGTAGGTGGTATATCATCCTGCTGATCTGTTAGAAAGTAAGTCTGATCAGATACGAGAATGCTTTACCATTAGCAAAAAGTTTGCATTTTATTTCAGTACAAGTTACTCACTTAAATGGGTAGCTAACTAGAACTGTACTAATGTACAAGGACTTTGTTCAAGTTATTTAAGATTTGGTTGCTGCCCTCAAGAACTTGCCAAATATATGAAGTGGGTTGAAGTAAGTAACAAATCAGGGGGTGACAATCAAGTTAAGGTAGATATGGAATTCCTAGAAGAAGATGGAGAAGACATATTTACAAATACCTTGAAAGAGACTCTAAATTAGGGAGACGTGTCATGGGTGAAATAGAGCCTACATTTGAGCTTCCAGGAAGATTTAGATGTGATATTATGGCATCGAACATTCTCAAAAAATGATTTACCCAGTTAAAAGACATGGATATCTGAGTGTTTGCATAAAATCACATCAGTTGAGTCTGAAGTCTGATAATAGTCCACATATTGATACCTCGAATCATTGTGTATACATTTTTAAAATAGATTATCCAGGATAATAAGAGAGCATAAATCCATTCAAATCTTGTAATGGATGAATCTAATTTTATTTAATTATCTTAGTACCCCTTCATAAAATTTCTTATATTAATAGGTAGTAATTTCCAAAATTAGATGGTATGCATTTTCTTAATTATCTTTCCCTTCTTATGGATGTGGTAGCACAGTGTAGATTACCTAAAATGAGCAATGGACAATCAAAGAATAAAAAATGAAAGACTTGGATAACTCATAAGTTAAAGAAATATCCTGTTTCTTATTAAAAAGATAAGTCCTGGGTTGGGGTTGTGGCTCAAATATATGAAGTAGAGTGCTCACCTAGCATGCATGAGGCACTGGGTTTGATCCTCAGCACCACATAAATATAAAATAAAGATATTGTGTCCACCTAAAACTAAAAAATAAATATTAAAAAAAAAGGCTAAGTCCCACAGGGCAAAAAAGGAAAGAACGGAAAGGAAGGAAGGAAAGGAAGGAAGGAAGGAAGGAAGGAAGGAAGGAAGGAAGGAAAGAAAGGCATAAATAAACACACTCACCTTTCCTCCTACATATATACATCCTCTCCTCTGGAAGTGGTCAAGTTTTAGAAATGAAGAAACTCTGACAGGGGAAAGGTCACTCACAAACAGACTCAGTGCAAAATGCCATGTCTGTAATGGAGGGTAATTTGAAATAAACTCCTGCTCAGAGCCCATAATGAGGAAGAATAGAAACAAAGAGCAAGAAAGGTCCAGTGTCAGAATGGAAAATAGGTAAATTTTAATGACTCTGAAGGGGATAATGACCAGTACCCAACGGCCTGAGAGGAAACATGTGGATTAGCAACTCCCATCTTGCTGAATGTTTGTTTCTGATGTTCTAAACAGCTGCTGTCAGTCTTAGAACTCTCCTGACCACTAGTGGACCAAATGGCAAAAAAAAATAAATAAGCATTTGGTAAATACAACAGACTAAAGAAAGTGTGTTGGGTCCAAAATTTGGATGCTCCAAGAAAATGGAACCATAAAAAGGAAGCTTTCTTTACAGCTAGCAATGAAAGGTGAACTCTCAGAACAAAAGCAGCTTTATTGAAAATGCTAGAAACACTTAATAGCCCTCTACTGTGCCAACCTGATGAAGTTACTAGTACCATAATAATCCAGGCAGCCATATATGATTTTGTTCTTTACTTGACTGCCCGCCAATTTAATCAATTGATAATGAGCCTGATGTTTCACTTGTAAGAAAATTAGAAAGAAACACTAAAAGGATCAAACACTCAAATTCTACAGTACAGATTTGACAGATCTTTAAACATTGATCCTCCCTCAAAGACACAAATAATATGAATGTGGTTGTAGCATTAATCAAAATTTCAGATCCCATTGAGTTCGCCCAAGTGTTGGCCTTAGTTATGTACATCCAGATTGCAGCTCAGGAAATGTATTGAGACGCAAATGTGGCGCATGTGGTTTATCTTTTCACTGATTATACAAACTTTGTCAAATTGTAAAAGGCTTTGATGTCTCAAGCTGTTCCATTTTCAGAGTTGAGAGTAAAAATGAAAAGAAGGGAAGTTGCTGTAAGTAGGAACTCTGCAGAGATTTTATTTTTGGTCACCCAAGAATGTATTAAGTAATTCTACTTGCCTGGCATCTGGCACCATGCTAGGCACAGACACTGAGACATGAAAGGGAGATTGGAGGTAACTGCTGCAATTTTTGGACCTTAAGATCCAGTTAGGGAGATAAAACATTAAGAACTTCATAACGCTTAGGGAATAATTTTATAAACAACAAGTGCATGGCCAAACTGGGCTGTGAGTTCGTAGGAGACTAGTACAGTCAAATAAGGCTTTATGGGGAAGTCTGATCCATCCAACTGTAAAGTAAAAATATGAAGTAAAAATATGAAGAGTAAAAATATGAAGCCTGGTTTTCTGCTGAAAATACTAGTCAAGAAATGAGGTAGGGAAATTGAGATCAGTCCAATAAAATAGAATGAGTGGTGGACCATATTGCCTCAATAAACCCTGAAGTGTGTGTACTAGATCATAATGACTACCACTCCCCACCTTGTTCCCCCTGCAGTCAAAGTTAATGATAACTCAGGCCAAAATAGCACCAAAGCATATTTGACCATGCTCCATGTGTAATCCATCAGCAAAAATCCATTCAGAATCTGACTGTTCCTCACCCCTCCTGCTACCACTGTAGACCAAGTCACATCATCTCTCATCAGATTTACAGTGACCATCTGATTAGTGCCCCTGATATATCTGTTGCCTCCCAACCCCCAACCGCCAACCCCCACAGCCTGTTCCAACGTAATTAAGTCAGATCCCGTCACTTTGTTCCAGACTCCCCAAGGTCTCCTCATTTTAATAAGAGATTAAGGTAAAAGGGTGATTAGACCAAAAGGTATAATCTAAAGGTAACAAACTGAGAAGGGACAGCAAGGTCTATCCAGATTCTTCTCGACCTCTCCATGAAGCATTTCTTCCCCCTGGGAATGAGGCCAGAACCCTCTGGAAATGGGGGTCTTCAAAGGAAAAGGGAGTGACTATTCTAGGTTTTGTAGATTGCTTTGGGGAACACAGGTAGTTTCTAAAACCCAACTTGGGGAAGAGAAATTCTGGTTTTATCATTCACTCTGGGGGAGAAAGAAGAACAGGAATCAGGAAGATGGGAGTAAGCTGGAAAGACCTTGCTTCTGAGGTCCTTCTAATCTCCTTCAGTTTAAAGCACAGCAGCCAAAGTGATATACTTTGGGGCACTATGTTCTGAGCCCCAACAATACTCAATAATATTTGTGGAATAGATTGTGGAGCCAGAATCCAGATTATCACACCAAATGCTCTTCTGAGTTGGGTTGCCTTTTACATTACAACATAGGTTTCTAATCTGAGGAGATTTTTGAATCCTTGAAATTTTGCATTTATCTTTTTTTGTAATTGGAGATGAGGTTTTACAACTTATTTATAAGATTCTCAAAGATCCTTGACATCAAAAATAAAGGGAATCACTGATTTAGAATGCCCCAAAGTACTTAAAAATAACTATATATTTTTCTCCTTTTAATTACAGCAAGGTTTAACATTGTGTTTTTACAAATCCAAACATTCTTATTATAATTTAGTAAATTATGTCAGATTCGGTTTGAATGAATGGACCAGATGTCAATTAAGTCAAAACCTGTCAGGCTCACAAAGCGCATAAGATCAGTTCCTTTGAATTCCCTCAGCATTTGTGCATGTGGCTTATACACATGCTTGTCAATTTGTTGCCTTGAAAATACTTTCTGCCTACTTCATGCATGTGTTTGTATACAGAGTGGTTATTTTATTGTTTATTAAATAAATAATATTGGATTAATATAGTCACAACTTGGATAACTACCTGTGTTATTATATTAAATTAGCAGTGAAATCCATATTGTTTGATTTTTCAATCCAATACATTTTTTGTTTGACCATGTAGGGTTTGTCTTAGTTTAAGATGACCTCTTATATAGTCATAAACACAAACAATGTGCCAAGAATTTCTGTGCTGAAATCATGGTCTTCCTAGGGGTCCAGTTGGTGACCTTGGCACTTGCTTTGCCTTGATTACTTAAATTTAAAAATGGGAATAATATAATTATCTTGTTTGTCTTAATAATTAAAAGTATCAATTTAAATCAGCCTTGTTGTTCCAATCATCACCAGTTTAATTCTGAGCATAAATAAAGTAGATAGTAGAGACCACTTTTTGAAAGAGCTAACAGGTACGAGAATTCTGATACAAGGAATGAAGTCCTTCCTTTTCTATAATGATGAGGGAGCTGCTACCTTGGTTTCCTTGTGACAAATGGGCACGAATCCCTTTGGAGAAGCTGTGGGAGAGTTGAGACTGATTCAAGTCACAGAGATGCATTAATGAAATTCTCCACACTGGCTTGCTTTTGGTGAACAACCTGTATCCAGTGGAGTAGGTAACAAAGCAGGTGTTAGGACAAGCAGGTTTTGCCCAAAGATGTCTAGATGCTGCTATCTGGCCTTATTCCAAAGGCAAGATGAAATAAGTGGTTAGGTATGTTGTCAAAGAGATTGATGGTATAAACTATTTTGAAATTTCTTGATTAATTACATAGGCAACATGGTTCTTCACCAAAGGCAGTGCTGTTGGGAGAGGACAGACATTAACCCTTACTGTCTCGAAGCAATAACAACAACATTCTGGGTATAAGGAATGGGTAAATGATAAAGAAACATGGAATGAATGCTTTTTCAATTCACAAGAAATTGAAAAGGTATTGGAATCACACAATTTTTTTTCTCATTTGTATTCTACCTCCCATTTGTGAGCTTACAGACTTGTTAGAGAGTAAAAGGATTTTAAATGGTTAATTGATCATAAAAGAACCTTCAAAGATAAATTAACCATCCAATAGCACTTAGTTGGCTGCTAGCAGAAGTAGAACTACAATTCAGGGCTTCTAGCATTTTCCTCTTTGTATTTTACATTTGGATCAGGATCTTTTGGGCAGGAGTGTCTCCCTCATCCTTTGTGCATCAGAAAAAGACAGAGAAATACAGATAGGGAGAGTCAGAGGTAATGAATATGATTCTACAACCATATAAGCACACTAAAATTTTTTACCCTATTGAAAGTAATCATTTGTATAAGATTTACCTTTGGAAGGGGATGTGCCATTACAATATCTGGTTCCAGAATTGGTCATTGCATTTCCCAAAATTTGCCTTTGTTTTGTAGATGATAAGTAAATATCTCAAATGTTTAGCACATATGAAAAAGCAGTGCTTCTCATTCAAGATCTTATATTTTTAAAATTCTCCAGGGATGTATACCTCCCACTGTGTTTGAAGCAATTAATACTTAACATCTTTTGCAATATTCCCTAGGGTGATTATTAAACATAGACTATTGGACCATCATTAACTTATTGGGAAAGATAACATCAAGGAAGTACAGAATGACAAGTGCATCAATGTTTGCAGTACCCCATACTGTGATTATGACACATTCATTCATTAACCTGTATTTATTAAGTATCTACTATGTGATAGACGTAGGTGCTGCTGACAAATCAGTGAATACTACAGAGCTTCCTGCCTTCATGAAGTTTATATTCCAGTGGAGGGAGATAGCCAATAATTAGAAGATACCATTAAAGAAGTCAGTTATAAGGTACATCAAGTTATAAATTCAAGGAGGAAAAAAGTAAGCAGGAGAAGAAGGAGTTGACGTGGAAGTTACAGTGTTAAATTTTAATGCTTGTTAATAGCAAGTATTATGCCAAATTTTCAGCAAATATATCTTAGGTATTAACATTTGCCCTAAGCTGCAACAAAACATCAAAGAATTAGAATATGTATGATTTATGTATATATGTATTATTGTCACATAAAAATTTAGCAGATCATGTGAATTATTATAATTGAGAGAGAAAATGGGGAAAAATTAGTCTACAATTATGAAGTTTCTTCTAAGTGCGAACTTAAATGAACATTTTAAATAAGATCCATGGGAACATGAACTGGATTCTTCATAGAGTTTTTGGGGAAACTGAAGCAAGGTAAACATGAAATCATGATAGATTCTTCATACACTGAATAAGTAAAATTGTTTTTGTTTTTATTCTGGATGCTGAATTGACATATATTCTGATACCCACTTCAGACATAGTTCAGCTTTTACCTTTGAGAAGTTCTACGAACCTTAGAAATTATTATTTTTTTTTAATTTCTTTTTTTTTATTGGTTGTTCAAAACATTACAAAGCTCTTGACATATCATATTTCATACATTAGATTCAAGTGGGTTATGAACTCCCATTTTTTTTTAAATTTTTTATTGTTGGTTGTTCAAAACATTACAAATTTCTTGACATATCATATTCCACACTTTGGTTCAAGTGGGTTATGAACTCCCACCTTCACCCCATACACAGATTGCAGAATCACATCAGTTACACATCCATTGATTTACATATTGTCATACTAGTGTCTGTTGTGCTCCGCTGCCTTTCCCATCCTCCACCCTCCCCCCTCCCCACCTCTCATCCCTGTTAAATGTTAATCTTCTTCTCCTGCTCTTCGTCCCTACTCTGATCTTAGTTACTCTCCTTATATCAAAGAAGACATTTGGCATTTGTTTTTTAGGGATTGGCTAGCTTCACTTAGNAGGCAAGGGAAATTAGTAAATTCAATATTTGTAGAAAGAAAATAAGCGAAGCCAGCTATTCCTGGTGGTCTGAGACTATTCTTTGTTTTGGTAATTATGCCTTTATGTTTTAGGGCTCTTATTTACATTTTCAGAAGGGCTTGAAATAGCCAAGCGTCCCCCTGAGCATCCAGGTTCTTCCACTGTGCAACAATAAAGTTGTCCCTGGACCAATACAAATTGAAAATGAATCCTAACTTTATAGAAAGTCCATAGGTCTCCATTTTGCCATTAGCTGTACCAGTTTAAACAGTCTGCTGCAAGAAATATTGACAGGTCAAGTACAGCTGGGAAGAGCACGTGTCCCAGTGGCCTTTACACTGACAGTTTCTCCCACATTAAAGAGTTAACTAGCAGCCAACCAGCTCGAAGTGGGAGCTAATGAATGAAATGGAGATTGATATAGACTCTCTTTGGAGGTGCATCGATCTGTATCTTGTGAACTCAGCTTAGGAATTCTGCAAGCAGCATTGCCTGAGTAACCCTGGCATGGTGCCCATTAGCAAATAACTCTTTTAATGTTGGTCTTCAATTGATATATTTATTGTATTGCATATTACAATGACCCTTCCCCACAGTGCCTTTGTATCTGATGGTTGTGGTAACAAGCTAAGGGAGGGATCTGCAGGATGCATTTGAGTTTGGGCAGTGGCAATGAAATATTTAATTAATTACATCCTTTATTTGCATGTGTGGTATCAAAGAGGTCTTGCTGGGGGTACAGAATCCTCTTTCTTTCTGCCCTAGCTAGCAATTATGAATCTGTTGAATATGAATTTAGACCTTGGCACAGAGACTATCTCATATGAGGTTATTACAATGAAAATAGGTTTTGAAATTGTAAAAGGCCAGTCAGTCTTGCAACATCCAATTAAAGATACTCTCTGTGTAACTGATAACTAGCAGAAGCAAGCAAAGGTAACTCCTGCTCAAAAAACTAGATGGTGACATTCTAGGTGCTGACCAAGTTCACACGACCAAGTTCATATGTCACCTTTAGCCACACCTGAATTAATCCTTTTCACTTGACAGTTGTTCTTCAGTTCCATTTTCAAAAGACTCACCTGATGAATTTGTGATTGGGGAAGTATGGGTTGGGGCCTGGAAGTAGGCATTTTAAGACTCAAATAGTTTTGATGCAGGTAGTCTTCAGTTTATGATTTTTTTTAATATGTATTGGAGATTGAGCCCAGGGACTTTCTACCACTGAACTACAACCCCAGTACTTTTTATTTTGAATTTTGAGACAGGGTCTCACTGTTTCCCAGGCTAATCTCAAACTTGTGATCCTCCTGACTTAACCTCCTAAATTGCTGGGATTATAGGCATGCAGCACCACACCTGGCCAAATTATAATTTTTGAATGTTGACTTAAGACATTAGAAACAAAGGAATTAATTATAATACATGTGAAGGACACCATGTGAAAAAAAAAACAGTGCATGGCTAAAAAATTAACCTGAACAGAAATTTGCAATAATCATAACATCAGTTTCACTTCAGTGATCTCGTCTGTGGGTAACTGGAGACTGTTACTCCTGGATATGGGCTCCATTTGAAATCATTTCCATGGAGACTGTGGTTTTGGCCTCCTGGGCTCTCCACAGACCTAGGGATCCAAGTTCAGATCCTAATGCACAAGGGTCAGTGCTTGGTGCCGCTGTAGCCCTTTATCTACACATTTCTACATTGCCTCTGAACTTTTCGTCTCCTCAACTTGATGATACTTCATTATTCTGGGTTAAAATTATTAGTAACATACCACTTTCTATAGGAAAAGATCTTGGGTTCACAGAGTTTTGGCAGTTTGTAGCCAGGAAGAGCTAAAGCCCAAATCTTCTTTGTTACATCCCTATAGAGTAAACATAAGTAAGGATAGGAAGGTCAAAGAGGATACACCTTACTTTTTTGAATGCAGACTTACTTGAAAAAAATCTAGTGCCAACTGTTTCTGTCACTGGAATAAAAAACACCCAGAATTATTTGTTAGTAAGAGTGCCAAGCTCATCCATACAGAAAAGGATACAATCTGTGGTCTCCCTCCAAATCCAGCTCGGTTGCCAGAGAAATTTAAGGGGCTTTAACAATGCCTGATATTTTAGAAGCAGTTTATTTCTTCCCAGGAAACTCTTAAGTTAGGTCAAAACAACAAAAGGTGTTGATCCTTACAGGGTGCCTTGCACTTACTAGACCCTAGTGCTACTAAAATTAAATCCCTGGTGTTTCTGAAATGTCAACAGTGTCCATTATAAGTGCACATAATGAGGGTACTACCTGTGGGCATTAGGAAGCCATTACCTAACAAGGGAGTTCAGGCAAAAGAACAAGTTTGCTTCAGGTTAAACAATGTGACTGGAGATTGGAGTTCAGTGAGGATGCACCAGAACATGAATCTGGACACATGTGAATGCTCAGAGTAACATTTAGAAAAACTATCTCTGATAAGAATTTGGAGGATAGATTTGAAAAGAATGATGATGGAAGCAGTGAGATCATTTAGGTCAATGCCATAGTCCCTCTTTCAAACAAGAATAGGACCCAGGTGTGGGCCCCCCATGATGGAAGACCCAGGGAATAGATGTGAATCGGAATTATGAAGGCAGTATTTCCTTTCCTCAGAGTTCATGACAGGTGGTGGCTAAGTCAGATGGAAGGGGCCTTTCTCCAACATAACAACCAAAGGAGGAAGAGCAGGCTTGGGACTTGGAAAAAAAAGATTAAGGGAGATTTGATAAGCTCCATTTTGGTCAAGGTAAGTGTTAGATGCCTATGGAATATTGTGGTAGAAACTGGTATAGTCAAGTCCGGGACTGTGGGAATATCCATGGTTATGAATCATTAGCTTTGCTGGTAGCTGAAATCATAGACCTAGAAAAGATTGTTTAAGGTGATAGTTCTTAGCACCAGCAGCATTCCCTGGAAATCGTTTTTCTAAATGCAAATCCTTGAACTCTACCCAAGATCCACTGAATCGAATTTCTGGGGAGGAACTCAGCTATGTGAGTGACCCTTCCAGCTCTCTGGTGATTCTGATAAATGCTCAAATTTGGGAAGCAGTGGTTTAAGGAAAGCATAGAATGAGAAGTTACAGAGCTGACTGGGAAAGAAGGTGCCTTTAGAAGACTATGAAATGTGGACAGAGAGGTAAGAAAGGAAGCTGAGGTACATACGGTGCTATTTAGAGACAGGGAAGTTTTTTGAGAAAGAAGGAATGGTCAGTCATGTTGAATGCTGAAGAGCCAGACAGGAAGAGACCTGGGATGTGCCTGTAGATTCTGACAGCTAACAAATTGTTGGAGACTTGGGCTAGAACAGTTTCCCAGGAATGGGACTGATGGAAATCAGACTACAGAAGGCTGCAAATGGAAAGGGATGTGAGGAAGTGGAGAGAAGCAGTGTGGGGTACTTTCCAAACAGTTTAACTGGGAGGAAAAAGTGGAAGAAGGAGAAAGGCAGGAGTTGGGGGTTAGTCTGGAAGAAGGGTTCTTTCCAAGATGTAAAAGAAAATCTTTCGAGGAAGCTCTTGCTTTGAACCTAGTGCTACTTTTAATTTAGTAGCACTAGGTTATGGTGACCTCTCAGCTGGTTTCTCTCAGCCCTAATTTGGAAGCTTCATCATACCCTTCCTCTAATTGTTCCACAGTTCACCATTACCCATTATCAGACATAGCCCAGATTTGATGTCTTGTTCAAGGCAATCTTGCTGTCAATTTACCCCCTCCCAGAGGTCCACCTTTCTTGGACATTCATGTGGGTCTTAGGCCTCTCTCTCTTCATCCCTACTATCATCTACCTGCTCTCTTCAGTCAACATGGAGAATTTCTCCTGATCCTTAATGACCCACCTTCCCTGTGACACTTTCCCTTCCTACCTTGGCAGCATCAGATGGTTTTTCTGGTCATTGGGAACTGTACTTATTTTCCCTCTGTGCCATATCCACATACAACTCTGTTTTCATATATCTGACTCATCGACTATAAACCCCCCAGGATATAAACAGGTCTGGACTCAACTCATGTTTTATTCCACTGCCCCATATAGTGTCTGTGCACAGTAGGTGCTCACTGGTAGTTTACAAAACAGATGAACAAATGCATTTGTGAGGGACTGTTTGCTCAGCTTCAGCATTGCAGTTTCACTCTCTAGCATCTACATTATTTTCCTGTCTCAAAATCTCTGTATTTGTTTGAATATAGATAAGAGATTTTGCATAACTGTAGCAGTAGGATGAAGGGTTTCCTGGGGTGCAGGCTTTGTTACCTGAGCTTTCCTGTTCCCCAAGTTACTTTCCAGGACATATTAGAACCTTCCAAAAGCTGCAGTTACCCTGTCATGTATTCACTGAATTTAATGGTATTTAGCGACCTGGAAGAGTTTGTAAGGGAGTCTGGGTTAAATCTCAGGAACCAAGTAGCCACTGCCAGAGTTCACAAAGCGTGGATATTTTGACCATGCACCAAGGTGGCCTGTTTGTTCAACACAAGGCCCCAAACTCTCACCAGTCAGGCAGCCCTCCTCAGATCCACACAATTGTGAAATTCCAGAATCCTATTGCATGGCACACCAGGCCCCTAAATTGCCAATTTCAAAACCAGACACCACTATTAAACACTAAAAATGAAAATCTTCTTGTCAGTTAAGAAATTTTCAGCATCTTCATTTCCCTCCTGCTACCAGGCTATCAGCAGGGGGAGAGCATGCATGGATAACACCATGAGTGTGTGCACAGGCACACACATTCACACACACACACACACACAGAGTAATTGCAAGTTTAAAGATTAACAGGCTTGGTCTATCTGCTCTTCTAGTAGAAATGTTATATCCATCTTTTCTTTCCTTCAGCCTCATTGTAAGCAGAAACATTTTATTTTTTCATGGTAATAGTAATCTTTATTACACAGAGAAAAGCATCTCTCTAAACCTTTTTAAAATGTTTTCTTTGAAATCACTTTTGGTACAGGCAGTAAAAAAATTAGTTCCCAATAATTATCTAAAGATATTGATCCTTTTTCAGTGACTATTCGTCAGAAGTCTATAATTAATTTTTTATTTATCATTTAATACCAAAATCTCTGGTAAAAAAAAAAATACAAAGCACTCCCTCTGGATGCCATCTCTAACTTCATGAAAAAGATGCCTGAATAATCACCTCCAGATTGTTGGACTCCATTAGTAAATTTAGAAAGTATATATAGGTCTAGATTTATCACATCATTTATAGGATCAATTATAACTATTTTTTCTGTGTATGTGATGTTAAAGAAATGATCAGAAAACTCCTTCATATACAATGTTAGTTAGCTTTGTTCACTACTTTAAAGAATTTTCAAGCTTATAAAGTACCGTTTTTTTCATCAAGGAAAAAATAGATTATACATCATTCAGGAAAGGAAAAAAATTATAAGGAGATTTTGCCTATTGAATGTAATGGATTGTCAGGAACCCTTGACATTATTCTACAGGCGAGGCCACATAAAATCAATACATCTTAGGCAAGGTTTAATTTATTTGTAGGTTCTTACAACAAATGACTTACCTTTTTTGTTTGCCGTTTTTCTTTTTCACTTTTGCACTCATGAGTAACTACGGTTCTTATCCGTCTCATTATTAAGCTCAAAACAAGACGATGGTGTCATCATTATCACATATTTTTGAAGGGGAGCAATCACAAAGCATCCAAGAATCTGGAAGTTGTGCTAAACATGACAGTTAAAAAACACTGCCTTCTACCCTGTTGTCAAACTACTCCACTAAGGAGCTGGGCTCTACCCAAAATCATCTACTGTTTTCTCTCATGCCATGTGTCTCCTATGAAGCAATCCCCCCATGCTGGGAGTTCCTGTAGGGTTAGTGAATTATTTGAAAGCAGCATACTTCAAAACATGCACTTTATGAAAGAAAGTACCAGAGATTCAGGGCACTTACTTTTGATAGCTGATTCTATGTTGGTACTGTGGCCTATCAAAGAAATTATAGTTAAAAGTATTGGATATAAGTGTGTGTGAATCCCTGGATTTAATTCCCAGCACCATGCACGCATGCACACACACAATCATTGGCCAGTTCAGCATACCAAGCACTAGTGACTATTTGAATTTGGTCTAATAAAAATTTCCTTTTTATATTATATGCCTTGGAAGTTTTCTTTTTGGTGTTGTTAAAGATAATTTAAACAGAATTATTTTGTACTCAGTCTAACAGGTATAAATGGGCTACCAGTCCTCCACCCACTTCTGCCAAATCATTACTTTGTAAGCATAGCTGTTCAGGCAGCAGGAGAGCACCCTAGAGTCAGCAGCCACCTGAGTTTGATCCTAGTTATTCTACATACTGTTCATGTGATAAACCTCTCAACCTTTTTCTCTTTAGTTTCCTTATCTGTAAAATTGAGAAAATAATAATACCAGTTATGTATTGCTGGGTTTTTTCACATTAAATGAGATGACACATATAAATTGTGACTATATAGCAGACCTCATGTGCATATTGGGCCTGGTAAACACTAAGTTCCCAGTGGACAACCACTATTTGTATTTTTAATTACAAGTGTGTACTTTGTAACTGGAAGGTGCAACACCATTACTTTGGCACCTTGGGTGAAGACTTTCAGCCCAGAACTAGAAATGCCCAGCCTCAAATGAGGAAGTTGAAGCTGTGTAACTGTTAGAGCAAGCATTTCAAAGCAATTCTTTACAGTGGTAATGGATGTGGCAAATGTGTGGATTTTGTTAGGATTTCTTCTGACAGCCATGAACACAGATATATTTTAAAGTAATGTAACTGTCCTAAATCTCGAGCAGGGAATACAATGACTTCTAGTATTATTTTTCACTTCTCCAATGACACTCTAGAAGTTATATTTGATAAATTCCTTAGAAGTTATTTGACTTAGAAAAGGCCCTGTACCATTTAACCTTGGTTTTGTTCTACTCAGACCTGTGTCCAAGGCCCATCTAATGTAATATATCACAAAGGTTAATACACCAAAGCCTTGCCATGGCATGATTCCCAGGACTACTTTTTAGGGAAACTACCTCAGAGTGAGATTTTTGGAATATATTAGTAGCTACTACCACTATAAGTTTAAGACAGACCCCTTCAAACCCAGTTCCCTTCTGGAGCAGACAGTATAACAGCAAAACCCAAATATACCAAGAAATCAGCAAAATTAGATATATTTGTATATATAGTGTTCATTGGATTGAACAGTCTCAAGAAATATAAGCTGGAGACAAATTTAAAATATGAAGACTTATGCTACTCCTAAAAACTATTAGTTCTGCCTTATGTTCTTGATCATTGATACTGCCATTGTAAAAACAATCTGGAAAAATTACCTAGATTGTCTTTTTGAAAAAGAAAGTTACAATTTGCTTTTCTCGAAACCTTAAAGACTTGCTAGTAGTTTACATAATATGGTTTCTTGGATGTAGTTCACACTACAGGTAATGATGGCAGATTTAAGGGTCAAAAACTATACATTTTCCTTAGTTCCTGTTCAAGAATGTGACCCTTCCATTTTGAGTTCAAGTACCTAAGAGCACTGTTCAGCTGTCCCCAAATTAAATTGCCCTGCCACTACATATGTTTCTATCAGGCACCAGATCAATGTTAGAATAAAAATATAAAGCTTTTCATGTTAATAATTATCCTTTAACAATTTGTTTTCTTACATGATCTTCATAAACAAGTGCTAAGTAGGCATTTTTTAAAAGAGAAAAGGAGACATGTTACCTGACTTGACCAAATTCCATTAGGATTTAGGGGTAAAATGTAAACTGATGCACAGGTCTCCCCACCCA